>NW_024071494.1:0-7337 GCF_014754425.2 Oryx dammah
ATCTGAGGTTATTGATATTTCTCCCAGCAATCTTGATTCCAGCTTGTCCTTCTTCCATCCCAGTGTTTCTCATGATGTACTCTGCATATAAGTTAAATAAGCAAGGTGACAATATACAGCCTTGACGTACTCCTTTTCTTATTTGGAACCAGTCTGTTGTTCCATGTCCAGTTCTAACTGTTGCTTCCTGACCTGCATATAGGTTTCTCAAGAGGGAGGTCAAGTGGTCTGATATTCCCATCTCTTTCAGAATTTTCCACCGTTTATTGTGATCCACACAGTCAAAGGCTTTGGCATAGTCAATAAAGCAGAAATAGATGTTTTTCTGGAACTCTCTTGCTTTTTCCATGATCCAGCTAATGTTGGCAATTTGATCTCTGTTTAAATTCCAGTTCTTCTGGGAGGCCGTTACTGATTCAGACCCAGGGGTTGACAAGCTCTCTTTACTTTGTGTCCCCGTAAGTTCCGTAAGATGGGAACTAGATCATTCCATAGCTCAGTGCTAGGCTTGGGGTCGGTGGCCGTTTATGCTTTGAGTTTTTTTACATTTGTTCAGTTGAACTCTTTCTCTATACATGTGAGAGTAGGTATAAACAGTTGTCTATACATAGAGAGACATAGTTGTCTATACATAGAGAGAGTCTAAAGAGTTGTGGAACTCTTTCTTCTCACAGATGTCGGCCCCAGTGAGTGTGAACTATTCTTCTTAGTGGTGGCACCCACCTTGTCACAGGCCCCCTTGATGTCTGGAGGCTCTGCCTTGTGGTGTGCTGGCATCAGGAGCCAGAATCTCAGAATCTCAGTCTCCACAGTTCTGCCCTCTTTTTGAATGCTTAGAATTTTCATTTTGTATTGTTAGGCAGTGATAACCACAAAGTAGACATCCTTTTTCAGAAGGCTAGATATGGAGAGGAAATTCTCCAGCTGAGGCATCAGTGGACATATGGTTCTGTTTGCACTGACAGAGGTAAGCCAACAGGGCCTCAGACTGACAGCTCCATAATCCACCTTCTGAAAGCTCCAGGCCTCGGAGGCAGCTCCTAGCAGAGCGGAGTGCCAAGGGAGCTGGCCTTGTGAGAGTAGGAAGTCTTGGTGGCCGCTCCTGGCGGCTCTGGGTCATCCCCACCTTCTGTGCTCCACCCTGTTACCATTCTTCTGAGAGGGGAATTTAGAAATGACACACCGCAATCTATAAGCTGACTGTTGAGCTGGGCCAAGGTGAAGCTGCGTTTACGTCTACTCTTTGTGGTCTGGCAGCTCCCGAAGCATGACTGTCTGTTTTGTTCTCCATCGCATTGGTCGTCCACCTGATGACTGGAATGTCAGTCTTGACATAAAATACTATGATAATGGCATTGGCCAACCATTGTATCATATGATTTTGGCTTTTAGCTTTATGTGAAATGTCTGGCATTCCCTGGGAGAGAAATGCCAGCTCAGACACCTATCTTATATTATCTAAGGCAGAGGCATGGATAAAGGGGTAGAGCTTTGTAAGACCTGATACTTGAATGAACGTAGTTCAAAGCAGAAATAACAGCAGTAGCATCTTTTGAAGCAATATTTGGTAGGTCGATTTTCTACTTGTATAAGCAAAGCAGAAATAGAAAACACTGACCCATGTTCAGAAACAGAAAATTCTTAAAAAGAAACATTGGTCTCTAGCTTATAAGTTAGAAAGGGTTGCCAAGGTTGTCTTTCAATAACACCTGCTAGTATATTATCTTCTCTGATACCAATGAGGCTGATGTCCTCATAAAGCTGATGGAACAGCTAAAGAACATTAGTTATCTATCTTATATTAATACATAGTAGGAGAAGGCAATGGCACCCCACTCCAGTACTCTTGCTTGGAAAATCCCATGGATGGAGGAGCCTGGTGGGCTGCAGTCCATGGGGTCACTAAGAGTCGGACACGGCTGAGCAACTTCACTTTCACTTTTCATTTTAATGCATTGGAGAAGGAAATGGCAACCCACTCCAGTGTTCTTGCCTGGAGAATCCCAGGGATGGGGGAGCCTGGTGGGCTGCCGTCTATGGGGTCGCACAGAGTCAGACACGACTGAAGCGAATTAGCAGCAGCAGCAGCAGCAGCAGCAATGTATATATGTCAGTTCACTGGAAAATTCTTGGGTATTGGAAAACATAGGGAAGGCAAAAGATCCAGAAATATTGTCCTGGGCTATCAAGGACAGCAGCGATAGAAGAGGGAGAATTTTTCATCCCCTTGTGTAAGACCTAAAGTGCAGCTCACCTAGAAAAAGGATAAATTGCCACTAGATGACGCTGTTTCCTCATTAGGCAAATGGGATTTGTCACTCGGGTGTCCTGCACCACAGAGGCAAGAGTGCTGGCCTTAGGGCCAGGAATCTGCTTCCAGCTCGGCCTCTCAGGAGAAGGAGGCCTGGAAGGAAAAGATTTCTGAGTCTGGCCAGGATCTCTCATTTGTAAAACAAAAATATCCTGGATTGGATGATGTCCGAAGTCTCTCCAATTACTTAAAATTTTTTTTCATTTTTTAAAATCAAGCCTCAGCAATGTCTTTATGTAAACATACTCGTTGAACAGACATACCGGTTTTTTTTTTTTTAACTAAATCTCATTTATATGCTTAAACTCGGTAAAAGATATGGGGCAGGAATCTAATAAACAATGGTGCGCCTGTGTGGATTGGGAGCCTTTCTGGGCCCAGACAACATTTCTCCTGTTTAAGCTTATTTCTGTGCTCAAAGACTTACAGAGCTAGAAAGACTTTTAGAGGGTGTACATTTCTAGCCTTTACTTTTCACGTCTAATGTCTAAGCATAAATTTCTCTGGGGGAGAGAACAGTGGCATTGTAATCTTTCCCATTATTAGTCCTATTAGGGGCCGTAGCTCTGGATGTAGGTACCTATTTTCCAGGTCAGCTCTGAACTGCATTCTCTTTGGTAGTCTATTCAATATCACTCATGGGTTTTGAAGCTCTGCTAGGACTTATTGGATCATGGAATAAAATGAATGACACAGACCACCTAGCTATTGTGTTTGAGCTTCTTTCCTTGCCTACTCTTGGAACAGGGCTCTATAAAGCAGTGCTTTGCTCTGTGTTTGCTTCACAGGTGTTCAGTTAGGTGGAAATTAAACTGCAAATCCAGAAGATTGTGGTGGGTCAAGTGCTATAACTGTGTCCATCCCTTCCCCCCAAGCCCAGAGGAAGTGCCCAGCTCCATGGTTTTGTCTCTGTTTACCATAAGTGGAACCCAGATCATTTTAATGCACAGAAGTGCTCACTTTTCTTGGTGAGTCCTCAAGGTCATTGGTCTGCTGTTTCCTACAGTAATTGTAACAACAATTTATCTCTTGTAAACAAAATAGCATACCCTTAACCTACATACCACTGTTAAAACATCATCCCAGTAGGACAAGGGAGTTGCTGACTGTGAAAGAGAATTGGCAAAATAGGGCAAATGAAACAAGGTTTGAAAACTCAGATGTTTTAGTCTCTGTCTTATAAATATCAGTGAAATAGCTTTCTACCTGAGAAAGATGATGGATTTCAATTTTATTCTTCCATTTTGTTTATATGTCTTAATGAAGAAGTTCTTAGTAAATATTTAATAAAAAAGAGACAGGAATGCAGTGACTCCTGAATCTACCAATGACCCCCTTTTCAGCCTCCCTGTGACCCAGCAAGTCCTCTTACTAGATCAGTTCAGGCTCTGTGTTCATAGTTAACAACGTTTCATTAGGGTTGAAAAAACACTTTGCCTTTGCTTCCAAACACGAGTTGAGCTTTGATAGGGCTCCAGCAGGGAACAGCTTTCTCTTTTTTATCCTTTTGATTCCCTGGTGTGTAATCTTGTCTTTTGAAATAGTTGCAATCAGAACAAATTACCAAAAGAATGGGGAAGGAAAAGATTTCACAGTCGCCCTGGGTATTTTTTAGTTTTCTTTAACTATTGTTACCTTCCCTTAGTAATTGAAAATGATCCAAGAGATCTGTATGCACTTGGCAGTGTTTTTCTAAGTGTGTGAACTAGAGAGGGCTCTTAAGGTGACAGAGGTTGGTTTAGCCCAGGCTTAGCAGCTCTGGAAAACCAGTCACCTGCCTTGTTGCTTGATTCCCTGCCTCAACAGGGAGCATAGAGAGTTCTGGGGACAATGACTGCTATGGCTGGGGGAGAGTTCAAGCCCAGAAGGGGAGAGGGTTTAGAGGCTGGTCTTCCACTCACATGCTAGGTGCAGAGTGTAGTGTGGTTAGTCCGTCTTTCACAGTCTTGAGTAGAGGTTAAAGAATGGTGCTTCTCAGAATCTGCCTTGGATTTTTTGATGCTCCTGTCTCACTAGGACCAAGGTCATTGTTAGGAAGGCAGCTTCACCGCCTCTCTGAATCCAGGGGACACTGCCCTGGCTGGTCCATTCATTACACCCTACCCGTCTTGTGGGTATGGGAAGATGTGTGCCTGCTTCCTGACGTTCAGGGAAACTAAGAGCATGCCTGAGTTCTCTAAGACTAAGCAGACATTTGAGGAGAAGAGACAGGCTACCCCTTCCAGTATTCTTGAGCTTCTCTGGTGGCTGAGTAAAGAATCTGCTTGCAATGCGGGAGACCTGAGTTTGATCCCTGGGTTGGGAAGATCCCCTGGAGGAGGGCAGGGCAACCCACTCTAGTATTCTTGCCTGGAAAATCTCATGGACAGAGGAGCCAGGTGGGCTACAGTCCATGGGGTCGCAAAAAGTCAGACATGACTAACAGCACAAGCGGACTTTTGAACATTTGGGAGGAGCGATTTCAGGGCAAGATGGGTGTTTATGACATTCCTAGGGATGCTAGGTGGCGGGGACACCTGCCACTTCAGGTGTCATTTCTTGAGCTTTATACTTGATGAATTAGAGATATATGAAACAGGAACAGTCAATTGTTTCTAGACAAACTGGCATTGCCAGGCTTTACTCAGAAGGCTACAGGAAGAAAGGTCCTTGGAAAAGAGGCCTTGTCACTGAAGAAAGTCAGGTGGAGAACAACTAACATCTAGTGCCTTGAACATATTACCTTTAATTGAATGAATTAATGAGCAGAGATTAGAAGGGCCTTATAAGGACCTAGGACTTTCTGAGCTTCCTGTTATCCAATACTAGGAAGCTGGTGGAATTGACTGTATCTATCAAGTCCAAGGAGACATCAAGAGGTAATAAAGCTCAGCTTTGTGTGTGGTAGGTATTTTAAAAAGTAGAAAATTTGGATAGCACCTCAAGAGAGTGTATATCATATCCATACTTTCTAATAGGTAAGGACATGTGTACATAAGCAAAGCAGATATAATAGAACCAACTGAAGATATATCTAAGTGGGAATCAGTGCAAGTCATCTCTGTAGATGTGTTTACAGTAAAGGAGGCAGAGAGGCTGGGAGACTGTGGGGTTTGGAATGCAACTCCCAGTCTTTCAGCAGGAAGCTGAAACTTTGTTCCTGCCAGCAAGATCACTCATTAGGAGACTGAGTGCAGGGTTCAAAGCCATTAGTGCCTGTGGACTCCAAGTTCAGAGAAGAAACAATTTTATCAAGGTTACTAGACTAAGTTCAAGATGAGACCCAAAGACCTCTCTTCTCTCTTGGATCAAGACAGAAAGTCCATTTATTCCTTGGGTTACTTTAATGGTGGATGACTCAAATATTCATTTCTGTCTTCCTTTAGTCAAGCCAAATTTTTCATGTGCTTGGCTCAAAGCTATTGAAAAACCAGGATGATAGCCAGGTTCGGAGTAATTTCTAAAATACAAGACAAAGTATAAAAATATTAGACTGCTCCTTGAATAGAAAAACAAGGAAGAGTATACCAGTGTAAGTCCAAACCCAGCATCATAAAAAAGAAGTCTAATTGTAAATTTTAATAGCTGCAACTGAGCTACATTTTGCATGGATTTGTAAAGCAGCCTGTGCAAAAAGAGATTGAGTCATGAGCATGTTTGTGTCAGATTCTGAGTGGCACATTGATTTCTAAAAATTGATCTTGAGTGTGTTCATGTCAACGTCATCTCAGGATGCTTCTGATGTGAGCTTAGTACTGAAGAGTGGGATTACTTTGGAGATGTTCTAATTAGGGAATCCTCTTGAGTAGGTCACTGAAAAATTCTCTACCATTTGCCATGATGACTGCAGTACAGCTTATCTTAGATCACAAAAAGCAAGGAATCTCTGGTTGGACCAGAGAAGTGCTAGGAGTGGAGAGTGCAGATGGTGAGGCAATTGGGGCAACTCTGGTGGACAACTTAAATTTGACGTGTATGATACCCTCCTGGCATGCTGCGATTCATGGGGTTGCAAAGAGTCGGACACGACTAAGCGACTGAACTGAACTGAACTGAACTGAACTGATATCCTCCTGAAATTTCTTCTCAGGAAAGAATAATAGTAGAATAGTGACAGTTATTGAAGTTTGATGGTAGAAACAGGGGGTTCATTATACTATCTTTACTTTTGCTTAAAATTGTCTATTATAAAAGTTAAAATACTTCTTCAAAGTGTATCCTAGAAATACTTTTTTTTTAATCAAAAAAAAAAAAACCAATGTAAGGAATTCTCATAGTCTTATTGGTTTTCTTAATGAAAACCAACTTTATTTAATTAACTAATTATTATTATTACTATTTTTGGGCCACACCATAGAGCTTGTGGGATTTTAGTTCCCCAACCAGGGATCAAAACCAGGCCCTTGGCAGTGAGAGCACAGAGCCCTAACCGCTGAACCACCAGGGATTTCCTGAAAGCCAACTTTAAAAAGAGAAATATGCATGTTTAGTTATATATGCCTAGTATTTTGCCCATTTTGCACATTTATATTTGTTTTTCTCTAGTGTGTAAGAGAGGAAAAGTGAGCAAGTGGGCATTTTCCCTAAAGAGACTATATATTTTCCCTTACCACACTAATCAGTTCAGTTCAGTTGCTCAGTTGTGTCCAACTCTTTGTGACCCCATGAATTGCAGCACGCCAGGCCTCCCTGTCCATCACCAACTCTTGGAGTTCACTCACACTCATGTCCATCGAGTCAGTGATACCATCCAGACATCTCATCCTCTGTTGTCCCCTTCTCCTCCTGCCCCCAATCCCTCTCAGCATCAAAGTCTTTTCCAATGAGTCAACTCTTCACATGACGTGGCCAAAGTATTTGGAGTTTCAGCTTTAGCATCAGTCCTTCCAGTGAACACCCAGGACTGATCTCCTTTAGGGTGGACTGGTTGGATCGCCTTGAAGTCCAAGGGACTCACAAGAGACTTTTCTAACATCACAGTTCAAAAGCATCAATTCTTTGGCGCTCAGCTTTCTTCACAGTCCAACTCTCACATCCATACATGACC
>NW_024071495.1:0-7336 GCF_014754425.2 Oryx dammah
GACTCTGATGCTGGGAGGGATTGGGGGCAGGAGGAGAAGGGGACGACCGAGGATGAGATGGCTGGATGGCATCACTGACTCGATAGACATGAGTCTGAGTGAACTCCAGGAGATGGTGATGGACAGGGAGGCCTGGCGTGCTGCGATTCATGGGGTTGCAAAGAGTCGGACACGACTGAGCGACTGAACTGAACTGAAGGACTAAGACCAACCTGTTCCTTAGAGGCAATATGGGTGTGGAGGAGAGCTATTGGTAAAGCCTCTTTCCATCCCAGGGAGGTCTCCTGGGTTATCATTTTTATCGCTGATTTGAAGAATTGGTTGGCTCTCTCTACTTTTCCTGAAGACTGAGGCCTCCAGGTACAATGGAGGTAATAAGTAATGCCTAATGCTTTAGAGACCCCTTGGGTGACCTTAGAAGTAAATGATGTCCCATTGTCACTTTGTATGACCTGGGCAGACCAAATCTTGGAATGATTTCATGGAGCAGTTTTTTTTTTTTTTTTACCATCTCCTCAGCCTTTTCAGTCTGGGTGGGAAAGCCATCAATCCATCCTGTGAATGTATCTATCATGACTAATAGGTATTTATATCCTTGAGAAACAGGCATCTGGGTGAAGTCCATCTGTCAGTTCTCTCCTGGGTAGGTACCATGTCTTTGGATGGGCTGGGCCACCTGGGGTCTTCGAGCTCCTTGGGGGTTGTTTAATTGGCAAGTGGAACAAAAGGAGACCACTCGCCTTATAGTTGTTTAGAGGCCTGTTCCTCTGAAGGACCTTTTTAGTAATTTTTGGAGGACCTTTACTCCTAAATGAGTGGTGGCATGTAAGGAGTTAACCAACTTCCATTGGAGGTTCCCAGGTGGAAAAAGAAGTCCCTCCTTTTGAACCACCCCATATGATCTTCTTGAAAGCCCTCACTCTTACCTTTAAGAGTCTCACCTTCAGGATATGAAGGAGTTTCTGGCAAATTAGTCTGTGGAACTAGGGTGGCAACCCCTATTAGGTCATTGTTCTGTAATGTTGCTCTCTTAGCTCCCTGATCAGCTGCTCGGTGCCTTCGTGCCACTCCTGTGCTCCTTTTTCAGTGTCCTTTACAGTGGAAGACTGAAACCTCAGTGGGTAGATGGACTGCCTCCAAGAGTCTAAGAATTTGATCACTATATTTGATTGGGGACCCTCGGGTGACCAAGTGGCTCCTTTCTTTCCAAATAGCAGCATGTGCATGTAGCACCAGAAAGGCATATTTGGAGTGAGTCAGTGTAAATGGCTATTCTTTTTTCTTTTTCCAGCTCTAAAGCTCGAGTCAGGGCTATGAGCTGAGCTAATTGGGCTGAAGTACCTGGTGGCAGAGGCTTAGCCTCTATGATCTCAAAATTGGAGACTACTGCATATCTGGCTCTTCTTTTTCCATCTAAGATAAAGCTGTTTCCATCAGTGTACCAGATTTCCTCAGGATTGGTCAGAGGATCTTCTGACAATCCCTCTCGGGGTTTTGTCCAGTGGTCCAAGGTTTCTAGACAAGAGTGAAAGGGGAGAGAGCCCTCGGGGGTAGACAGGAGGGTGGCTGGGTTAAGAACCTCACAAGGGGATAAAGTGAGGCCTGGATTTTCCATCAGGATTACTTGATATCTGAGGATTCTTTGATCAGACATCCATAAATGGCCTCTCCCATTTAGGAATTGTTTCACTTGGTGGCTGGTAAAAATAGCTAGTGTGCCCCCAAAGGAGAGTTTTAAAGCATCTTCTGTCATGACTGCAATAGTTGCAAGATTCCGAAGGCAGCTGCCAACCTCAGGTGGTTGGATCGAGCCTCTTGGATAAGTAAGCTACAGTCTGGGGCTCAGATCCCAACCTTTGAATTAACACCTCAAGGCTATTCCCTCTCTTTCATGGACATAAAATTGGAATGCTTTTTCTGGGTCTGGCAACCTTAAGGCAGGTGCCTGAGTTAAGGCTTGTTTTAGTGTAGCCTCTGCCTTCTTTTGAGGAGTTCCCCACATCAGTGGTATTGAATCATCTCGTACGTTTAAGATTTCATATAAGGGCTGGGCAATTAGACCATAGTTGGGTATCCAGATTCTACAGTACCCAGTTAGCCCCAGGAAAGCTCACAATTGTTTTCAAGTCATGGAGGAGGGTAACTGAAGGATTCCTTTTGCCCGATCAGAGGACAGCCTCCTGGACCCATGTGTAATCTGAACTCCCAGGTAAGTGACCTTTGTCTCAACCATCTGTGCCTTAGCACGGGAGACATATATCCCCTTCTGCCAAAAAGTTTAGAATCTGAATTGCATGTTGTTGGGCACTTTTCTCATCTGGAGAGCAGATTAGCAGGTCATCTACATATTGTAATATTTTCCCATTAGGACCCAGGTCCAGATCTAGGAGATTCTGGCTAAGGGCCTGTCCAAATAAGTGGGAGCTATCTCTGAACCCCTGAGGTTCAAGTCATCTGTTGGTGTTTTTTTTCTGGGGCCTCCCACTCAAAGGCAAAAAAAATTGGGATTTTTTAGCCAGTGGTATGGTGTCAGACTTTATTTTGGGGGGCTCCAAAATAACTGCAGATAGTGACTGCAGCCATGAAATTAAAAGACGCTTACTCCTTGGAAGGAAAGTTATGACCAACCTAGATAGCATATATTCAAAAGCAGAGACATTACTTTGCCGAGTAAGGTCCGTCTAGTCAAGGCTATGGTGGGGACTGGTTTTTCCAGTGGTCATGTATGGATGTGAGAGTTGGACTGTGAAGAAGGCTGAGCGCCAAAGAATTGATGCTTTTGAACAGTGGTGTTGGAGAAGACTCTTGAGAGTCCCTTGGACTGCAAGGAGATCCAACCAGTCTGTTCTGAAGGAGATCAGCCCTGGGATTTCTTTGGAAGGAATGGTGCTAAAGCTGAAACTCCAGTACTTTGGCCACCTCATGCAAAGAGTTGACTCATTGGAAAAGACTCTGATGCTGGGAGGGATTGGGGGTAGGAGGAGAAGGGGACGACTGAGGATGAGATGGCTGGATGGCATCACTGAGTCGATGGACGCGAGTCTGAGTGAACTCCGGGAGTTGGTGATGGACAGGGAGGCCTGGCGTGCTGCGATTCATGGGGTCGCAAAGAGTCGGACACAACTGAGTGACTGAACTGAACTGAACTGATGCAAAAAAAAAAAAAGCATCTTAGAGATCCAAGACTGTAAACCACTTGGCGTTGGGTGGGATTTCTCCCAAGATTACATAGGGATTGGGTACTGTGGGATGGAGGGGACTACAGCTTCATTTATGATCCAGAGATCTTGAACCATTTACCAGGTTCCATCCTTTTTCTTTACTGAGAGGATTGGGGTGTTACATGGTGAATTGGTGGGAACCAATAGCCCACAAGCAAGGAATTTATTTATTAAAGGCTGTAGTCCCTCCCGAGCCTCTCTTCTGAGGGGATATTGTTTCCAGTTAGGAAACCGAGTGGGATCTCGGAGGACAGTGGTGACCGGTTCAGCTTGGTGGGCTTGTCCAAGAATCCCCTCGTCCCACATGTGGGGGTTAAATTTGTCCTCCCATAGTTTTTGGTCCCTCTCTATTGGAGAAGGTATAATGGGTTTTTCAGTAGTAACCAGGAGCTGTAGGGCTCTAGAGGCTGAAAAGCTTCCCATCACAAGGGTGCACTCCAGTTTAGTGAGTATATCTCTTTCCAAAAAGGGAGTAGGACACTCAGGGACCACCAGAAACTGGCGGGAAAATATTTGTCCATCCCAGCAACAAAGAAGTGCTCAAGTGAATCTTTTTGTAATTGTTTTTCCTGGAGCACCCAAACTAGTACAGATTTGGGAGGAGAAGGCTCTGGAGTAGGAGGTCAGGACAGAGTATGCAGCCCCTGTGTCAACCAAGAAATTCTCGGACCTATCTGCCTCATCCAATTGTGCCCTTGGTTCCATCCCCATGGACAGGTGGGCTGGCTGGGGTGAACTGCTTCAGTCCTGTTGAACCATCGTGAGGAAAGGTTTGGTGCTTGAACTTGAGGCTCTTGGGTCCCCAGGGCAGAGTGCCACCCAAGGCCCCAGTTGATGGCATTTGTAGCAAGCCGTATTAGGAGACTTGTCACAGTTTGGACTCTTTGTCCAATGTCCCACCTGTCTACGGATTAGGCGTTTGCCTCGTGCTTTGTCCTTTAAGGACTCAGGATTTGAAATAGGGCTTCCCTGGAGGGTGGCCAGCATCTGGGCATGCCTTGTCTCTTTCCTTCTCTCCTTCTCCTGGGCCTTGGCCTCTTTCTCCTGTTCTCTTTTATAAAAGGTGTTGGTGGCTATCTGGACCATCTCATCTAAAGAGGAAGCAGGGTCCTGCTGCTGTAGCTGTTGTAACTTAATTTTGATGTCTGATGCACATTGGGACAGGAATTTGTCCTTTAAAATCACCTGTCCCTCGTAAGATTCTGAGTCTAGATTGGTAAACTTTTGGAGGGCCTCTTTTAGCCTTTCCAGAAAGGCAATGGGGTTCTCATTGGGCTCCCAAGTTATTGCTGAGACTGGGCATAGTCCAACAAGTAATAGGCTTCCTTCTATTTCCATGGGTGGACTTTCTTAGGGGTGAGTCTTTCTGAAGCTTATCCTATCCAGTACGGCTGCAACCTGAGAGCCAGGCATCCCCAGGTCAGGGTGTAGATCCCCAGATAGGCTGAGGGGCGACAGCCTCCTGGAGATGGAATGCCCAGGCAGGTCAAGGCGTGAATGCCTCCCAAGAATTGGATCCCTGGGCAGGTCGAGGCTTGACGACCTCCTGGGACCCCGGACTGGCAGATCCCCGAGCAGGTTGAGGCATGACAACCTTTCGAGGACCAGACCCCTGGGCAGGTCAAGGCAGGTTGACCTCCTGGGACCTCTGGACTGGAGTTGGGCATCTCCAAGGTCTCCAGTGTGACCAGTGCTGGGGAAGATTAAGGGGTTGTAATTTTAACTCATTGCCAGTTTGTTCATTGCAGATGGGAATAGATATCATGATGTAAAGCAATCCAAGCCTGCGCCCTGAGACTGGGAAACAGTGAAACAGTCACAAGCCTTGTCCTCTTACTGTTCTAAGGGATTTAAGTCATTGATTTCTTCCCCTAGTCCTCCTTAAGAGCAGGTTAGGGTGTCTCCACAGGTAAACATTTCATTGTCATAGACCCACTTTAGGTAATAGCAGAAGTAGTGACAAAGGAGTGGGTTATCTGGCCCTGTTAGGGACATTAAGGCATCTTAATAATAGGCTGGGTGGAGCAACATTGCTTACACGGGGGCAGGGTCCTGATTGTAGGAGTTAGTAATGGCTTAAGAACAAATTTGTCAAGAGGCAAAAGACCAAATGTTCCATAAAAGTGGAGTGGAGATTTGATCCAGGGGTATGTTTGTAACTTTAGGAGAAGGGTGGTAAGAGTTTGAGCCCAAACAGCCTGCAGGGCTAACTCCCAAAGTGGCAAACATTATCCCTGGAAGTCCAATTGCCTTTGAAGGGATGCCAACTGATGGACTTCTAGCAGATTTGTGTGCCTGTCTCCCGCCCTAGGGGGTTCACTGAGAGATGCTGATGTTGCACACGTTGTAGGAAACATGGAAGATGAAGGCTTGAATATCTAGATGGATTGGATATTATACAGTATTTCCCTCCCAAGTGCCAGCTATTTTCTGGTTGTCCCTCCAGAAGATTGTAGAGGTGACATTGTGGGCCTGGACGGGGCTCAGGAAAAGAGCATGAAACAGGAGGGAAGGGGGCAGGGCACAACTTTTGAAAGAATCACGTAGCACAAGGGCATAACGTACACTGATTGAAATCAATTGTGTCCAAGATGACCAGTCAAATTCAAGTAAACCTTAATCCCCAATCTGTAAGCCAAAAGACACACCCAGAGGTGGCAGGACAGCTCTAAGGCACTGTAAAAAGATGGAGGAGTGGGTGATTCCCCAATGGTTGGGATGATCCTCCCCCTCATCAGCATATGAATTCATTTTGGCTAGCAAAACCTAGACAGGCAGCATTCCATGGCCTGAGCCCTTGTCTTTAGCAATGGCCCACACCCTAAAGAGTGCACTTCTCTCTGAATCCTAACAAATCCATCTCTTACTTATAGCTTTGTCTCTCACTGAATTTTTGCAATGAGACATCAGAGCCTGGGCTTCATTAGGTCCTGAAGCCAGGCATCCTGGGTTTTGGCCGGGCTCGAGTCTCAGGAGAGATCTGAAGGAAAGAAGGAAAAAGCAGTAGGGAAAACGTGCCAAGGAATCCCCTTCATAGCCTACCGGAAAATCTGCTAAATATCTGCTAAAAATCTGCTAAATATCTAAAATCTGACCGGTGTTCACAGTTTTCATTGGCCTGATCCTTGGCACAAAGAAGAGTAAGGACAGCTGAACCCCCACCAGCTTGGGTAACAGCTACTGGGGCTCAGCAGATAGTGCCTTTGGGACATACCAAAGACTAGCCTCTCAAGAGTCCCTCAACTGTGCCCACTCTGCCCATCTGTTCACGGGGGGGTCGAGGAAACAAGAAATCAGAGATTGTAAAGGAACTGAGATTTCATTAAGCATATGTCCCTACAGCCATAGGAGCAAGGACCTCCAACCCTAAACGGAGGTCTTCTGGAATCTGAGACTGAGCTGCGTGAGCTTTCTGCTGAGTTCATTTTTCGCTGTCCCAGTTTCCAGCACGATGGGCCTCTTGTCAGTTCCCTTGTGCCAGGAGCCAGTGTGAGGAATTTCACCCGTGACAAGGTCATGCGGCAAGAGCTCTGATGGCAAGACTAATCAAACCTCAGGCTTTCCCCCTGGAATTTCCTGAGCATCCACCCCCCCCCAAAAAAAAAAAAAAAATAAGGATCTGCCTGCTTTTCCACTCTTCTGATATTCTCTGGAAAAAAGTCAACTCAGGGCTTTAGTCTTCTGCATTTGAAAGGGATGTTTCAGTTACCCCCCTCTGATTGCTCTCTAGCTTGCCTAAAGGGTTCCCTGGACCTCTTACAGCATGTGAATTGCTTGCAGCCCCAACAGCAAGAGGCACAAAGCTTAAAAGCATCTTAAAGATACAGAGCCTTTTCTAAAGAGTTGAAAATTATATTGGTGACGGGATTTCACTGTTGACTCAATGATTGCTGCCAGGCCTCCATATTCTTTACCTTTTAGGCACCTGGGAGGATGTTAATCAATGTAAATGGGATATGGAAAAAGATATATAGTAGTTCTGATGTTAGCAAGACATCAGACTAGACTAGACATCATTAACTAGACTTTTGAGTTAATTACTTCTCTTTGCACTCCTCTCGTGTCCTTGCTATGTAAGAATGTAACTTTATTTAGTACTTTCTGAGAGTGGCACC
>NW_024071496.1:0-7336 GCF_014754425.2 Oryx dammah
GACTCTGATGCTGGGAGGGATTGGGGGCAGGAGGAGAAGGGGACGACCGAGGATGAGATGGCTGGATGGCATCACTGACTCGATAGACATGAGTCTGAGTGAACTCCAGGAGATGGTGATGGACAGGGAGGCCTGGCGTGCTGCGATTCATGGGGTTGCAAAGAGTCGGACACGACTGAGCGACTGAACTGAACTGAAGGACTAAGACCAACCTGTTCCTTAGAGGCAATATGGGTGTGGAGGAGAGCTATTGGTAAAGCCTCTTTCCATCCCAGGGAGGTCTCCTGGGTTATCATTTTTATCGCTGATTTGAAGAATTGGTTGGCTCTCTCTACTTTTCCTGAAGACTGAGGCCTCCAGGTACAATGGAGGTAATAAGTAATGCCTAATGCTTTAGAGACCCCTTGGGTGACCTTAGAAGTAAATGATGTCCCATTGTCACTTTGTATGACCTGGGCAGACCAAATCTTGGAATGATTTCATGGAGCAGTTTTTTTTTTTTTTTTACCATCTCCTCAGCCTTTTCAGTCTGGGTGGGAAAGCCATCAATCCATCCTGTGAATGTATCTATCATGACTAATAGGTATTTATATCCTTGAGAAACAGGCATCTGGGTGAAGTCCATCTGTCAGTTCTCTCCTGGGTAGGTACCATGTCTTTGGATGGGCTGGGCCACCTGGGGTCTTCGAGCTCCTTGGGGGTTGTTTAATTGGCAAGTGGAACAAAAGGAGACCACTCGCCTTATAGTTGTTTAGAGGCCTGTTCCTCTGAAGGACCTTTTTAGTAATTTTTGGAGGACCTTTACTCCTAAATGAGTGGTGGCATGTAAGGAGTTAACCAACTTCCATTGGAGGTTCCCAGGTGGAAAAAGAAGTCCCTCCTTTTGAACCACCCCATATGATCTTCTTGAAAGCCCTCACTCTTACCTTTAAGAGTCTCACCTTCAGGATATGAAGGAGTTTCTGGCAAATTAGTCTGTGGAACTAGGGTGGCAACCCCTATTAGGTCATTGTTCTGTAATGTTGCTCTCTTAGCTCCCTGATCAGCTGCTCGGTGCCTTCGTGCCACTCCTGTGCTCCTTTTTCAGTGTCCTTTACAGTGGAAGACTGAAACCTCAGTGGGTAGATGGACTGCCTCCAAGAGTCTAAGAATTTGATCACTATATTTGATTGGGGACCCTCGGGTGACCAAGTGGCTCCTTTCTTTCCAAATAGCAGCATGTGCATGTAGCACCAGAAAGGCATATTTGGAGTGAGTCAGTGTAAATGGCTATTCTTTTTTCTTTTTCCAGCTCTAAAGCTCGAGTCAGGGCTATGAGCTGAGCTAATTGGGCTGAAGTACCTGGTGGCAGAGGCTTAGCCTCTATGATCTCAAAATTGGAGACTACTGCATATCTGGCTCTTCTTTTTCCATCTAAGATAAAGCTGTTTCCATCAGTGTACCAGATTTCCTCAGGATTGGTCAGAGGATCTTCTGACAATCCCTCTCGGGGTTTTGTCCAGTGGTCCAAGGTTTCTAGACAAGAGTGAAAGGGGAGAGAGCCCTCGGGGGTAGACAGGAGGGTGGCTGGGTTAAGAACCTCACAAGGGGATAAAGTGAGGCCTGGATTTTCCATCAGGATTACTTGATATCTGAGGATTCTTTGATCAGACATCCATAAATGGCCTCTCCCATTTAGGAATTGTTTCACTTGGTGGCTGGTAAAAATAGCTAGTGTGCCCCCAAAGGAGAGTTTTAAAGCATCTTCTGTCATGACTGCAATAGTTGCAAGATTCCGAAGGCAGCTGCCAACCTCAGGTGGTTGGATCGAGCCTCTTGGATAAGTAAGCTACAGTCTGGGGCTCAGATCCCAACCTTTGAATTAACACCTCAAGGCTATTCCCTCTCTTTCATGGACATAAAATTGGAATGCTTTTTCTGGGTCTGGCAACCTTAAGGCAGGTGCCTGAGTTAAGGCTTGTTTTAGTGTAGCCTCTGCCTTCTTTTGAGGAGTTCCCCACATCAGTGGTATTGAATCATCTCATACGTTTAAGATTTCATATAAGGGCTGGGCAATTAGACCATAGTTGGGTATCCAGATTCTACAGTACCCAGTTAGCCCCAGGAAAGCTCACAATTGTTTTCAAGTCATGGAGGAGGGTAACTGAAGGATTCCTTTTGCCCGATCAGAGGACAGCCTCCTGGACCCATGTGTAATCTGAACTCCCAGGTAAGTGACCTTTGTCTCAACCATCTGTGCCTTAGCACGGGAGACATATATCCCCTTCTGCCAAAAAGTTTAGAATCTGAATTGCATGTTGTTGGGCACTTTTCTCATCTGGAGAGCAGATTAGCAGGTCATCTACATATTGTAATATTTTCCCATTAGGACCCAGGTCCAGATCTAGGAGATTCTGGCTAAGGGCCTGTCCAAACAAGTGGGAGCTATCTCTGAACCCCTGAGGTTCAAGTCATCTGTTGGTGTTTTTTTTCTGGGGCCTCCCACTCAAAGGCAAAAAAAATTGGGATTTTTTAGCCAGTGGTATGGTGTCAGACTTTATTTTGGGGGGCTCCAAAATAACTGCAGATAGTGACTGCAGCCATGAAATTAAAAGACGCTTACTCCTTGGAAGGAAAGTTATGACCAACCTAGATAGCATATATTCAAAAGCAGAGACATTACTTTGCCGAGTAAGGTCCGTCTAGTCAAGGCTATGGTGGGGACTGGTTTTTCCAGTGGTCATGTATGGATGTGAGAGTTGGACTGTGAAGAAGGCTGAGCGCCAAAGAATTGATGCTTTTGAACAGTGGTGTTGGAGAAGACTCTTGAGAGTCCCTTGGACTGCAAGGAGATCCAACCAGTCTGTTCTGAAGGAGATCAGCCCTGGGATTTCTTTGGAAGGAATGGTGCTAAAGCTGAAACTCCAGTACTTTGGCCACCTCATGCAAAGAGTTGACTCATTGGAAAAGACTCTGATGCTGGGAGGGATTGGGGGTAGGAGGAGAAGGGGACGACTGAGGATGAGATGGCTGGATGGCATCACTGAGTCGATGGACGCGAGTCTGAGTGAACTCCGGGAGTTGGTGATGGACAGGGAGGCCTGGCGTGCTGCGATTCATGGGGTCGCAAAGAGTCGGACACAACTGAGTGACTGAACTGAACTGAACTGATGCAAAAAAAAAAAAAGCATCTTAGAGATCCAAGACTGTAAACCACTTGGCGTTGGGTGGGATTTCTCCCAAGATTACATAGGGATTGGGTACTGTGGGATGGAGGGGACTACAGCTTCATTTATGATCCAGAGATCTTGAACCATTTACCAGGTTCCATCCTTTTTCTTTACTGAGAGGATTGGGGTGTTACATGGTGAATTGGTGGGAACCAATAGCCCACAAGCAAGGAATTTATTTATTAAAGGCTGTAGTCCCTCCCGAGCCTCTCTTCTGAGGGGATATTGTTTCCAGTTAGGAAACCGAGTGGGATCTCGGAGGACAGTGGTGACCGGTTCAGCTTGGTGGGCTTGTCCAAGAATCCCCTCGTCCCACATGTGGGGGTTAAATTTGTCCTCCCATAGTTTTTGGTCCCTCTCTATTGGAGAAGGTATAATGGGTTTTTCAGTAGTAACCAGGAGCTGTAGGGCTCTAGAGGCTGAAAAGCTTCCCATCACAAGGGTGCACTCCAGTTTAGTGAGTATATCTCTTTCCAAAAAGGGAGTAGGACACTCAGGGACCACCAGAAACTGGCGGGAAAATATTTGTCCATCCCAGCAACAAAGAAGTGCTCAAGTGAATCTTTTTGTAATTGTTTTTCCTGGAGCACCCAAACTAGTACAGATTTGGGAGGAGAAGGCTCTGGAGTAGGAGGTCAGGACAGAGTATGCAGCCCCTGTGTCAACCAAGAAATTCTCGGACCTATCTGCCTCATCCAATTGTGCCCTTGGTTCCATCCCCATGGACAGGTGGGCTGGCTGGGGTGAACTGCTTCAGTCCTGTTGAACCATCGTGAGGAAAGGTTTGGTGCTTGAACTTGAGGCTCTTGGGTCCCCAGGGCAGAGTGCCACCCAAGGCCCCAGTTGATGGCATTTGTAGCAAGCCGTATTAGGAGACTTGTCACAGTTTGGACTCTTTGTCCAATGTCCCACCTGTCTACGGATTAGGCGTTTGCCTCGTGCTTTGTCCTTTAAGGACTCAGGATTTGAAATAGGGCTTCCCTGGAGGGTGGCCAGCATCTGGGCATGCCTTGTCTCTTTCCTTCTCTCCTTCTCCTGGGCCTTGGCCTCTTTCTCCTGTTCTCTTTTATAAAAGGTGTTGGTGGCTATCTGGACCATCTCATCTAAAGAGGAAGCAGGGTCCTGCTGCTGTAGCTGTTGTAACTTAATTTTGATGTCTGATGCACATTGGGACAGGAATTTGTCCTTTAAAATCACCTGTCCCTCGTAAGATTCTGAGTCTAGATTGGTAAACTTTTGGAGGGCCTCTTTTAGCCTTTCCAGAAAGGCAATGGGGTTCTCATTGGGCTCCCAAGTTATTGCTGAGACTGGGCATAGTCCAACAAGTAATAGGCTTCCTTCTATTTCCATGGGTGGACTTTCTTAGGGGTGAGTCTTTCTGAAGCTTATCCTATCCAGTACGGCTGCAACCTGAGAGCCAGGCATCCCCAGGTCAGGGTGTAGATCCCCAGATAGGCTGAGGGGCGACAGCCTCCTGGAGATGGAATGCCCAGGCAGGTCAAGGCGTGAATGCCTCCCAAGAATTGGATCCCTGGGCAGGTCGAGGCTTGACGACCTCCTGGGACCCCGGACTGGCAGATCCCCGAGCAGGTTGAGGCATGACAACCTTTCGAGGACCAGACCCCTGGGCAGGTCAAGGCAGGTTGACCTCCTGGGACCTCTGGACTGGAGTTGGGCATCTCCAAGGTCTCCAGTGTGACCAGTGCTGGGGAAGATTAAGGGGTTGTAATTTTAACTCATTGCCAGTTTGTTCATTGCAGATGGGAATAGATATCATGATGTAAAGCAATCCAAGCCTGCGCCCTGAGACTGGGAAACAGTGAAACAGTCACAAGCCTTGTCCTCTTACTGTTCTAAGGGATTTAAGTCATTGATTTCTTCCCCTAGTCCTCCTTAAGAGCAGGTTAGGGTGTCTCCACAGGTAAACATTTCATTGTCATAGACCCACTTTAGGTAATAGCAGAAGTAGTGACAAAGGAGTGGGTTATCTGGCCCTGTTAGGGACATTAAGGCATCTTAATAATAGGCTGGGTGGAGCAACATTGCTTACACGGGGGCAGGGTCCTGATTGTAGGAGTTAGTAATGGCTTAAGAACAAATTTGTCAAGAGGCAAAAGACCAAATGTTCCATAAAAGTGGAGTGGAGATTTGATCCAGGGGTATGTTTGTAACTTTAGGAGAAGGGTGGTAAGAGTTTGAGCCCAAACAGCCTGCAGGGCTAACTCCCAAAGTGGCAAACATTATCCCTGGAAGTCCAATTGCCTTTGAAGGGATGCCAACTGATGGACTTCTAGCAGATTTGTGTGCCTGTCTCCCGCCCTAGGGGGTTCACTGAGAGATGCTGATGTTGCACACGTTGTAGGAAACATGGAAGATGAAGGCTTGAATATCTAGATGGATTGGATATTATACAGTATTTCCCTCCCAAGTGCCAGCTATTTTCTGGTTGTCCCTCCAGAAGATTGTAGAGGTGACATTGTGGGCCTGGACGGGGCTCAGGAAAAGAGCATGAAACAGGAGGGAAGGGGGCAGGGCACAACTTTTGAAAGAATCACGTAGCACAAGGGCATAACGTACACTGATTGAAATCAATTGTGTCCAAGATGACCAGTCAAATTCAAGTAAACCTTAATCCCCAATCTGTAAGCCAAAAGACACACCCAGAGGTGGCAGGACAGCTCTAAGGCACTGTCAAAAGATGGAGGAGTGGGTGATTCCCCAATGGTTGGGATGATCCTCCCCCTCATCAGCATATGAATTCATTTTGGCTAGCAAAACCTAGACAGGCAGCATTCCATGGCCTGAGCCCTTGTCTTTAGCAATGGCCCACACCCTAAAGAGTGCACTTCTCTCTGAATCCTAACAAATCCATCTCTTACTTATAGCTTTGTCTCTCACTGAATTTTTGCAATGAGACATCAGAGCCTGGGCTTCATTAGGTCCTGAAGCCAGGCATCCTGGGTTTTGGCCGGGCTCGAGTCTCAGGAGAGATCTGAAGGAAAGAAGGAAAAAGCAGTAGGGAAAACGTGCCAAGGAATCCCCTTCATAGCCTACCGGAAAATCTGCTAAATATCTGCTAAAAATCTGCTAAATATCTAAAATCTGACCGGTGTTCACAGTTTTCATTGGCCTGATCCTTGGCACAAAGAAGAGTAAGGACAGCTGAACCCCCACCAGCTTGGGTAACAGCTACTGGGGCTCAGCAGATAGTGCCTTTGGGACATACCAAAGACTAGCCTCTCAAGAGTCCCTCAACTGTGCCCACTCTGCCCATCTGTTCACGGGGGGGTCGAGGAAACAAGAAATCAGAGATTGTAAAGGAACTGAGATTTCATTAAGCATATGTCCCTACAGCCATAGGAGCAAGGACCTCCAACCCTAAACGGAGGTCTTCTGGAATCTGAGACTGAGCTGCGTGAGCTTTCTGCTGAGTTCATTTTTCGCTGTCCCAGTTTCCAGCACGATGGGCCTCTTGTCAGTTCCCTTGTGCCAGGAGCCAGTGTGAGGAATTTCACCCGTGACAAGGTCATGCGGCAAGAGCTCTGATGGCAAGACTAATCAAACCTCAGGCTTTCCCCCTGGAATTTCCTGAGCATCCACCCCCCCCCAAAAAAAAAAAAAAAATAAGGATCTGCCTGCTTTTCCACTCTTCTGATATTCTCTGGAAAAAAGTCAACTCAGGGCTTTAGTCTTCTGCATTTGAAAGGGATGTTTCAGTTACCCCCCTCTGATTGCTCTCTAGCTTGCCTAAAGGGTTCCCTGGACCTCTTACAGCATGTGAATTGCTTGCAGCCCCAACAGCAAGAGGCACAAAGCTTAAAAGCATCTTAAAGATACAGAGCCTTTTCTAAAGAGTTGAAAATTATATTGGTGACGGGATTTCACTGTTGACTCAATGATTGCTGCCAGGCCTCCATATTCTTTACCTTTTAGGCACCTGGGAGGATGTTAATCAATGTAAATGGGATATGGAAAAAGATATATAGTAGTTCTGATGTTAGCAAGACATCAGACTAGACTAGACATCATTAACTAGACTTTTGAGTTAATTACTTCTCTTTGCACTCCTCTCGTGTCCTTGCTATGTAAGAATGTAACTTTATTTAGTACTTTCTGAGAGTGGCACC
>NW_024071497.1:0-7330 GCF_014754425.2 Oryx dammah
GTAAAAAGTATATCTCGGCTTAAACCCCTCTGATAGCTTTCTAACTTCCGGTCTGTCCCGATTTTTACAACTATGCATGTGAATTGTTTACAGCCCCCAAGGCACATTACATTTCATGCAAAGATGGGCTCGATAAAGGACAGAAATGGTCTGGACCTAACAGAAGCAGAAGATATTAAGAAGAAGTGGCAAGAATACACGGAAGAACTATACAAAAAAGATCTTCACGACCCAGATAATCATGATGATGTGATCACTAATCTAGAGCCAGATATCTTGGAAAGTGAAGTCAAGTAGGCCTTAGAAAGCATCACTACGAACAAAGCCAGTGGAGGTGATGGAATTCCAGTTGAGTTGTTTCAAATCCTGAAAGATGATGCTGTGAAAGGGCTGCACTCAATATGCCAGCAAATTTGGAAAACTCAGCAGTGGCCACAAGACTGGAAAAGGTCAGTTTTCATTCCAATCCCAAAGAAAGGCAATGCCAAAATGCGCAAACTACCACACAATTGCACTCACCTCACATGCTAGTAAAGTGAAGCTCAAAATTCTCCAAGCCAGGCTTCAGCAATACGTGAACTGTGAACTCCCTGATGTTCAAGCTGGTTTTAGAAAAGGCAGAGGAATCAGAGATCAAATTGCCAACATCCGCTGGATCATGGAAAAACCAAGAGAGTTCCAGAAAAAGATCTGTTTCTGCTTTATTGACTATGCCAAAGCCTTTGACTGTGTGGATCACAACAAACTGTGGAAAATTCTGAAAGAGATGGGAATACCAGACCACCTGACCTGCCTCTTGAGAATTCTGTATGCAGGTCAGCAAGCAACAGTTAGAACTGGACATGGAACCACAGACTGGTTCCAAATAGGAAAAGGAGTATGTCAAGGCTGTATATTGTCACCCTGCTTATTTAACTTCTATGCAGAGTACATCATGAGAAATGCTGGACTAGAAGAAACACAAGCTGGAATCAAGACTGCCAGGAGAAACATCAATAACCTCAGATATACAGATGACACCACACTTATGTCAGAAAGTGAAGAGGAACTAAAAAGCCTCTTGATGAAAGTGAAAGAGGAGAGTGAAAAAGTTGGCTTCAAGCTCAACATTCAGAAAATGAAGATCATGGAATCTGGTCCCATCACTTCATGGGAAATAGATGGGGAAACAGTGGAAACAGTGTCAGACTTCATTTTTGGGGGCTCCAAAATCACTGCAGATGGTGACTGCAGCCATGAAATTAAAAGATGCTTACTCCTTGGAAGAAAAGTTATGACCAACCTAGATAGTATATTTAAAAGCAGAGACATTACTTTGCTGACTGAGGTCCGTCTAGTCAAGGCTATGGTTTCTCCCGTGGTAATGTATGGATGTGAGAGTCGGACTGTGAAGAAGGCTGAGCACCGAAGAATTGATGCGTTTGAACTGTGGTGTTGGAGAAGACTCTTGAGAGTCCCTTGGACTGCAAGGAGATCCAACCAGTCCATTCTGAAGGAGATCAACCCTGGGATTTCTTTGGAAGGAATGATGCGAAAGCTGAAGCGTCAGTACTTTGGCCACCTCATGAGAAGAGTTGACTCATTGGAAAAGACTCTGATGCTGGGAGGGATTGGGAGCAGGAGGAGAAGGGGACGACCCAGGATGAGATGGCTGGATGGCATCACGGACTTGATGGAGGTGAGTCTGAGTGAACTCCAGGAGATGGTGATGGACAGGGAGGCCTGGCGTGCTGCGATTCATGGGGTCGCAAAGAGGCGGACACGACTGAGCGACTGAACTGAACTGAATTGTGTCCATGACCTTATTCCCGAGAACTGTGCATATGTTTGTTACCTTATATGGCAAAAGTGACTTTGCAGGTGTGATTATATCAATGATTTTCAAAAACTGATTTTTATTGACATATAGGTGATTTAGAATGTTGGTTTAGTTTCTACTGTACAGCAAAGTGAGTCAGTTATACATATACATATATCCACTCTTTTTAAGATTCTATTCCCTTACAGGTCACTACAGAGTATTGAGTAGAGTTTCCTGTGTTATACAGTAGCTTTTTATTAATAGAAATCAAGGATTTTGAGATAGGAAGATGATCATGGGTTATCTAGTAGGTCCTATTATTTTTTCCCTTTTACACTAAAAACATTTTGTACACAAATTTTAAAAGATTACACTCCAATTACAGTTCTTAAAAAATATTAGCTATATTCCTTGTGTTGTAGAATACATCCTTGCCACCTACCTAACACCCAGTAGTTTGCACCTGCCATTCCGCTACCCTAACCACTAGCTTCTCTATAGCTGGTAGGTCCAATCAAATCACAAGGATTTCTATAAATGAAAAAGGAAGGCAGGAGGGTCAGAGTCAGAGAAAGAGATGTGACAAGGGAAGCAGAGATCTGAGTGGTACAGGAACCAGTCAAGGAATGTAGCAGTCTCTAGAAGCTGGGAAAGGCAGGGAAAGATTCACCCTCAAAACCTCCAGAAGTGAACACAGGTCTGCCTACAGCTTGATTTTAGTCCAATGAGACTTCTGACCTACAGAATTCTAATATGAATAAAATAAAACTGGGTGGTTTAAAGCCACTAAATTTGTGATAATTTGTTCCAGCAGCCACAGGAAAACTAAAGCGTTATTCCTCCATCCTCATCATCCTTAATCCTCACAATCACCCACTTTCAACTATTCAGTGCGTACTTTTCCAGCTCACCTTCCATCTCCCAATATATATCTATGGAAAAGAAGTGTGTAGAAAGTTGGCTGTGAGTTTTGAAAAATCCAAGTACATAGTATGGTACTCTGTTGTGCTCAGAGGCTCGGTCCTGCCTGACTCATTGCGACCACAAGAATTGTAGCCCGCCAGGCTCCTCTGTCCATGGGAGTCTCCAGGCAAGCATTCTGGAGTGGGTTGCCATGCCCTCCTCCAGAGGATCTTCCCACCCAGGGATGGAACCTGGGTCTCCTGCATTCCAGAGGGATTCTTACCAACTGAGCCACCAGGGAAGCCCAGTATGGCACTGTCTTTCATATTTAAAATGTAGCTGTTTTCTTTCTTTCTATGTTCAACTTAGCATTATGTATCACCAGCTTTCAAATATACTCTCCGTCGCGTTCACAAAGCACGCTCCCACGAAGTGCCCTCTTTGGTCTCCCAAGTGCACCCTGTGAAGTCAGGCCTGGGATTTCTAACCCTGGAGTCAGAGTTTTAGGAAACAAGGGCTCAGAGGCAAGCGATTGCAAGCTGAGACTCCAGAAGGCCAGCTCAAGGCTCCATCCCCGGAGGCCGCCCTGCCCTGCCCGGGTGCTTGGCTGGGCACGTCCAGGGTTCCTCCCAGCTGCACATCCTTCGCACTGAGCCCGGCGGCGCCGGGGTCGCGGCCGCTCTGCCTGGCCGGCGATCGAACTCCCGGGGCGCGACGGAGGCTCGGCTGCCCCGGGGCCAGGTGTCGCCCCTCGGAAGCCCCTGCTGGAGCCGCGGGCGCCCGGAACCTCCGCCGGCGCTGGCCCCCGGGTTACCTGCGGCCGGTGGGCGGGACGGCCCTTCCCGTCTGCGCCGCACCCCCCCGCCCCTGCCTCCAGGGCGGCGGAGCCGGGAAGTGGGAGAGGGAGCGAAAGAGGCGGAGACTGCGGCGGCTGCAGCCCGGCCGGGCTCCGAGCGAGGGCTACATGGAGCGGCCGGCGCGGCTCTGCGGGCTGTGGGCGCTACTGCTCTACGCCGGCCGCGGCGGCGTGGCTGCGCCCGCGGGTGAGTACGGTCCCCCGGCCGGGGCAGCGGGAATCGCGGCCGAGAGGCCTGCCGGGGCTCCTGGGGCCGAGGGCCGCGGCGGGAGTCGGGGTCGAGGGCCCTCTTCGGGACATCCCGCGGCCACGGCGGCAGGCGCCTCCCGCGCCCGGCTCGAGCCTGGGGGACCCGGGGCGACCGGGCTTCCCCGGATCCCGGGCGGCGGGGGCGGCGGGGCGGGAGGACGACGACTCGCCGCCGCACTTCCCTTGGCCGTCGGGCAGCGCCGAGGAGCCTGGCGCCAAGGCCTGGGGCCCGAAAGGAGTTCGCGGGGTCGGGGGCGGGAGTGTCGCCGTGGCCCGGAGAGGGGATGAGGGGCCGGGAGCCCGCGGGGGCGGCGACCAAGGTCCGGGAGTGCGGGTGACGCGCCGAGGCTCCTTGCGCGGCGGGTCCAGCGAGGTGGCGGCAGTCGAAGGGAACCTCTGAAGGGCCTAGTCCCTCCCTGTAGCAAAGGACCGGGCTCCTCTGGCCTACAAGAAATCCATGGGAATTCCGGAGCACCATCCGCGTGGATGCCTTTTTCTCTAGTAACCTTTATATTTTGGAATAACTTTCGATTTACAGAAAAGTGGCACAGATGGGAGTTCTCATATACTCCTCACCTGGTGCGGCCATTTAAATTAATCAACCAGCGTTACTGTGAAAACTTGGGGGGCGGGGCACTAATGAATTCCTGAGGGACAGATTGTGGCCTGAGCGACCTTGTGGACGTTTTTTTGGTGAGGATAGTAGCTCCAAAGTTGATAGGTTTTAGTGTCACGTTGACACAAACACCCACAATTTGTTTATTGCTTTTTCAGCCGGTGTGTTGGGCTTTGAAACCCAAGTTGAAAGGTTGATTAGGAAACTTGGATGCCCTCTATTGATTCAGTCAACAAAACCTATGCCCACTCCGCATGCCCTGTGCCAGGCAGTGTTCTAGGAGCACAGAATACAGTGGTGAACAAAAGAGATCAAGTCCTTGCCCTTTGGAGCTGGTATGCTGTTGCTAGAGTCAGAGTAAGCTGGGGGGAGTAAAATATAAGGTACGTTAGAGGGCAGTAAGTACTATGGAGAAAAAGAAAGCAGTCCAGGGGTTTGCCATTGTAAATAGGGTGGACTACTAGACTGCCACTGAAAAGGCAGCATTTGAGTAGAGACTTGAGGGAAGTTTGTAGTTTGTCAGTCATGCATTCAAGTGCCTGCCTTCTTCAGTACTGAGCCAGGTCTTGTGCATTGGCTTAGAGCCTTAGAGTATATTGTGTAATCGTTGTGCCCCCCCATGCTCCTAGTTCACTTGGGGAGATCTGATTTCCATAATCATGGGGCAGCTACAGCCCAGAGAAGGGAGGGGGGTCACCCATCCGCTTGGTTGTTGTCATTTAGTGACTCAGTCGCCTGGGACTCTTTTCCGACCCCATGGACTGTACCCCTCCGGGCCCCTCTGACCATGGGATTTCCCAGGCAAGACTATTGGGGTGGGTTGCCATATCCTTCTCCAGGGGATCTTCCCGACCCAGGGATCAAACCCGCATCTCCTGCATTGCATTGTATTGCAGGTGGGTTCTTTACCGCTGAGCCAGCAGGGAAGCCACCCATCTCCTTAGTCCCCTGATTTTCACAGTGCCACTCCAGCCCCCTCCCTCCTCCAGACTCCCTCTCCCACACACCTCACACTTGGAACAACAAACAGCTGACTCTAGCTAATACTGGCAATCCCCAACTAACCAGGTTTGTCACAGAAGTTAGTTAGAAATACAGACACTTTTCCCCATTGGAAATATTGATACAATTGCATTAAGATATTTGGGGGGGGGGGCAGAAATCAAGACAAACATGGGACCTGACTGTTATAATGGTCTGAGCTTACCCAGCTGTGGGACTTCAGGACTGGTCATTTCCCTCCCTTGTGCAACAGTGTTCTCTGTGAAAGGAGACTGAACTCCATGAGTTTTAAGGGCTCCTCCAGCTCTAATCTTTTGAGGGTTTAGAAAAATGATTAGGTTACCAGCTTAGGGTTAGTCTGTTTAGATTGGTAAGCCCCCATTGTGGCATTCTCAATAACAACTAGCACTTCTATAGTGTTTACTCTATGTCGGGCAGCGTTCTAAGTTTTCCATTGACCTATCTCATGTTTCCACAGAACCTCTCCTGTTGGTGCTGTTACCATTCTTGTTTTGTACAGGAGGAAACTGAGGCATGGCAAGGCCCAGAGGCTTCCCCAGAGTCTCGTAGGTGGTAGACTGCAGGAGGGAGCTAAGCTGCTGACCCCAGCAGTCACTTCCAGAGACCATGCCCCTAACCATGGCATTCATTGCCTCTCTCTGCAGAAATGAGGGGAGTCCTTGGCTGGGAGGGGAGCTGGCCCTCTCCCAGAGCAGCAGGGCAGGACTGGTGGGCATTCACCCAAGTATCTACAGGCCATTGGTAAAAAGCAAATGATCATGTATTGGAGACTTGCTTTATGACTGCCAGACTGTGTAGTCCAAACAATAAGTACCATAGGCATTCAGAAGAGGGGAAACTGAGGGCTGGGAATTCTCAGGAAGAACTGAAATTTGAACTGGCTTTTACGGTGGGTGACATTTGAGTTGGTGGAGGAGAAGTTATTCCCAGTTTGGGAGGCGAGCAGGAGCCGAGGCCCAGAAGTAACGGTGGTGGTGCCCCTGTGGGCTCAAGGAGGAGTCCAGCTTGGCAGGAGGAAGCATTGGCCAACGCAGTCAAGGCAGAAGGGCTTCATTTGGCCTTGAAGCTGCGTTGGGGTGCAGAGGGAGGGAAATGACACTGGAGGAGAAGGCAACAGGGAGACTTGACTGAGTGTGGGGCTGGAGGGAGGGGGGACTCACCAGAGTGCAAAGCTCCACAGGAATCTAGGATTGGAGGTGGCCCCTAGAAAGATGGGTCATGCACGCCTTCTGTCCAGGCTCGGGCCTAACTGCTGTGTGTCTGCCTGCCTCACGAGACCCAGCAGAGCACCTGAGCATGATCAGGATAATTAAGAGAGGTGTTGCAAGGAAAGCACTGAAAGAGGTTGATGATTAAGATGTAAAGGAAGGAGATGGATGGCTCGTGATTTCCTTGACTTTTCCCGACATATGCATGCTTCTGCCACGTCCTGTGACTGAATGAGACAGAGCACAAGCTTTTGAGTTAAGCCTTATTATTAGAGACAGCATTGATCATATTCATTCGAAATTAGAATGGGATCTTGCGCTTGAAGTGTAAAGATGTAGAGGTCAATGGGTTTCAGGACATTGATGGAGACTCACCCAGAACCTTGCTACTCTGCCTTAGGTTAAATTCAGAGGATCCCATCACAGGCCTCTTGTGTAAACAGCACTACCTTGAGTGCACCCCCACAAGATTTCTAGAAGAAAAGCACTTGCTGAAGAGCAAAGAACCTATGAGTCAATTAAACCCAGACTGACCAGGCTACATCCATCTTTATATTCTCTGTGGTGCCGCATGGTGTATTCCCTCCAGACATCACAAATAAACCCAGAAGCCCCTGGTTGTTGTCTCTTCCAATCAGATTGCTGGCCCTAAGCTCCTTCTAGGTGGGAATCCT
>NW_024071498.1:0-1443 GCF_014754425.2 Oryx dammah
GGCAGGGTGAAAGCCACCGGCCCCTATAGCCTCCCCAAGAGCGCCTGGGGCCTAGCTGTAAAGGCAAGTCAGGAGAGGAACTGAGGCCAGGAAGGCGCCAGTGGCGTCTCCCAGCCTGGGGCAGCATGCTTCTTCCTGGACAGGAACACTAGTAGCAAGACAAAACTGGGCAAGTCTCGCCCAGGGCAGAGCAGCTTCACATTAGGGACTCTGCCAGATCAGGCTATGAGCAGAGCTGGAGCTCTGCCGTTCAGGAGGCGCACTTGGGTTTTCCCAGCCAGGCCTTGCAGATGCACGCATTTGGGCTGCCTGCTCTTCCCCCGAGAAGGCTTGCTTTCCAGCGTGCTGTGCACTCGGCTACCATCAGGGGGCGCCACGCGCCTCCCAGAGGTCTTGGCTCCGGGGCTGCTTCCCTGAGTTGGGACTGTGGGCGGAGCTCAGAACAGCAGGGGCCGGCCCAAACCACTTGCACCCATCTGTGCTGGGGAAGAGAGCCCTAGGGAAACTCGGTAAGTCAAGCAGTGGCAGGAGAGCAGGGTCTCAGCCTCCGCGTTGTGGGGCTTCCTCCCCCACTCAGGGGCCCTGGGAACCTGATGCTCTCCGTGCTGCGCTGAGTCCGGGCGGCCAATCCCCAGCGTGAGAAGCCTTTCAGTTGGGCTTCCCTTCCGGCTGACACAGCGCTAAGTGCTGTAGCCCTTGGCAGGGTGAAAGCCACCGGCCCCTAAAAACTCTCCAAGGGCGCCTGGGCCCTAGGTGTAAAGGCAAGGCAGGAGAGGAGCTGAGGCCAGGAAGCCGCCAGAGGCGTCTCCCAGCCTGGGGCAGCATGCTCCTTCCTTGTCAGGAACACAAGCAACGAGGCATTTCTGGGCAAGTGTCGCCCAGAGCAGAGCAGCCTAACACCAGCGACTCTGCCAAATCGGTCCTTTTAGCAGAGCTGGAGTACAGCCATTCTGGAAGCGCACTTGGGATTTCTCAGCCAGGCCTTGCTGACACTCCCAGCTGGGCTGCCTGCTCTTCCACCAAGGAGTCTTGCTTTCCAGCGAGCTGTGCACTCGGCTTTCATGCGGGGGCACCAAGCGCCACCGGAGTTCTTGGCTCCGGATCTGCTTCCCTGAGCTGGGGCTGAGGGCGGGAGCTCAGAACCAAAGGGGCAGTCCCCAAACACTTGCACGTGTCTGTGCTGGGGCGGAGAGCACTAGGGAAATTCGGTATGTCAAGCACTGGCAGGCGAGCAGGGTCTCAGCCTCCACGTTGTGGGGCTGCCTCCCCCACCCAGGGGCCCTGGGAACCTGGTGCTCTCCGTGCTGCGCTGAGTCCGGGAGGCCAAGCCCCAGCAGGAGAAGACTTGCAGTTGGGCTTCCTTCCCGTCTGACACAGTCTAAGTGCTGGAGCCCTTGGCAGGGTGAAAGCCACCGGCCCCTAAAGCCTCCCCAAGGGCGCCTG
>NW_024071498.1:1543-4155 GCF_014754425.2 Oryx dammah
CCTTAATGGGAAGGAACACTAGCAGCGAGGCAAGTCTGGGCAAATCTAGCCCAAAGCAGAGCAGCCTCACACCAGGGATTCTGCCAGACCAGGCTATGCGCAGAGCTGGAGCTCTGCCATTCTGGAGGCGCACTTGGGATTTCCCAGCCAGGCCTTGCAGACGCACGCAGCTGGGCTGCCTGCTCTTCCCCCGAGGAGGCTTGCTTTCCAGCGTGCTGTACACTCGGCTTCCATGCGGAGAGGCCACCCGCCTCCCGGAGGTCTTGGCTCCAGGGCTGCTTCCCTGAGCTTGGGCTGTGGGCCGGAGCTCAGAACCGCAGGAGCAGTTCCCAAACACAAGCACGCGTCTGTGCTGGGGAGGAGAGCCCTAGGGAAACTCGGTCTGTGAAGCACTGGCAGGCGAGCAGGGTCTCAGCCTCCCCTGTGTGGGGCTTCCTCCCCCACCCAGGGGCCCTGGAAGCCTGGTGCTCTCCGTGCTGCAAGAGTCAGGTGGCCAAGCCCCAGCAGAAGTCTTTCAGTTGGGCTTCCCTTCCTTCTGACACAGCGCTAAGTGCTGTGGACCTTGGCAGGGTGAAAGCCACCGGCCCCTAAAAACTCCCCAAGGGCGCCTGTGCCCTAGGTGCAAAGGCAAGGCAGGAGAGGAGCTGTGGCCAGGAAGGCGCCAGTGGCGTCTCGCAGCCTGGGGCAACATGCTCCTTAATGGGACGGAACACTTGCAGCGAGGCAAGTCTGGGCAAGTGTCGCCAGGGGCTGAGCAGACGCACACCAGGGACTCTGCCAAATCGGGCCTCTGAGCAGAGCTGGAGCACTGCCGTTCTGGAGGCGCACTTGGGATTTTCCAGCCAGGCCTTGCAGACGCATGCAGGTGGGCTGCCTGCTCTACCCCCGAGGAGGCTCGCTTTCCATCGTGCTGTGCACTCGGCTTCCATGCAGGGGCGCCACACGCCTCCGGAGGTCTTGGCTCCATGGCTGCTTCCCTGAGCTGGACTGTGGGACACAGCTCAGAACCGCAGGGGCAGGCCCCAACCACTTGCAAGCATCTGTGCTGGGAAGAAGAGCCCTAGGGAAACTCGGTATGTCAAGGACTGGCAGGTGAGCAGGGTCTCAGCCTCCGCGTTGTGGGGCTTCCTCCCCCACCCAGGGGCCCTGAGAGCCTGGTGATCTCCGTGCTGCGCTGAGTCCGGGCACCCAAGCCCCAGAGGGAGAAGCCTTTCAGTTGGGCTTCCCTTCTGTCTGACACAGTGCTAAGCGCTGGGTCCCTTGGCACGCTGAAAGCCACCAGCCCCTAAAGCCTCCGCAAGAGCGCCTGGGGCCTAGCTGTAAAGGCAAGGCAGGAGAGCAACTGAGGCCAGGAAGACGCTAGTGGTGTCTCCCAGCCTGGGGCAGCATGCTTCTTCCTGGGCAGGTACACTAGTAGCAAGACAAGACAGGACAAATCTCGCTCAGGGCAGAGCAGCTTCACACCAGGGACTCTGCCAGATCAGGCTATCAGCAGAGCTGGAGCTCTGCCGTTCAGGAGGCACACTAAGGATTTCCCAGCCAGGCCTTGCAGACGCACGCAGCTGAGCTGCCTGCTCTTCACCCGAGAAGCCTCGCTTTCCAGCGTGCTGTGCACTCGGCTACCATGCGGGGGCGCCACGCTCCTCCCGGAGGTCTTGGCTCCGGGGCTGCTGCCCTGGCTGGGGCTGTGGGTGGGAGCTCAGAACAGCAGGAGCCATCCCCAACCACTTGCACCCATCTGTGCTGGGGAAGAGAGCCCTAGGGAAACTCGGTAAGTCAAGCACTGGCAGGAGAGCAGGGTCTCAGCCTCCACGTTGTGGGGCTTCCTCCCCCACCCAGGAGCCCTGGGAGCCTGATGCTCTCCGTGCTGCTCTGAGTCCGGGCGTCCAAGCCCCAGCGGGAGAAGTCTTGCAGTTGGGCTTCCCTCCCGTCTGACACAGTGTTAAATGCTGGAGCCCTTTGTAGCGTGAAATCCACCGGCCCCTAAAGCCTCCCCAAGGGCGCCTGGGCCCTAGCTGCAAAGGCAAGGCAGGAGAGAAGCTGAGGCCAGGAAGGCGCCAGTGGCGTCTCCCAGCCTGGGGCAGCATGCTCCTTCCTGGGCAGGAACACTAGCAGGGAGACAACTCTGGGCAAGTCTCGCCCAGGGCAGAGCAGCCTCACACCAGGGATTCTGCCAGACCAGGCTATGAGCAGAGCTGGAGCTCTGCCGTTCTGGAGACGCAGTTGGGATTTCCCAGCCAGGCCTTGCAGACGCACGCAGCTGGGCTGCCTGCTCTTCCCCGAGATGGCTCGCTTTCCAGCGTGCTGTGCACTCGGATTACATGCGGGGACGCCACACGCCTCCCGGAGGTCTTGGCTCCGGGGCTGCTTCCCTGAGCTAGGGCTGTGGGCGGGAGTTCAGAACAGCAGGGCCGTCCACCACCACTTGCACGCGTCTGTGCTGGAGAGGAGAGCCCTAGGGAAACTCGGTCTGTCAATCCTTGGCAGGAGAGCAGGGTCTCAGCGTCCACGTTGTGGAGCTGCCTCCCCCACCCAGGGGCCCTGGGAGCCTGGTGCTCTCCGTGCTGTGCTGATTCCAGGCAGACAAGCCCCAGCGGGAGAAGCCTTGCAGT
>NW_024071498.1:4255-4595 GCF_014754425.2 Oryx dammah
CGTGCTGTGCTGATTCCAGGCAGACAAGCCCCAGTGGGAGAAGCCTTGCAGTTGGGCTTCCCTCCCATCTGACACAGCGCTAAGTGCTGGAGCCCTTGGCAGGGTGAAATCCACAGGCCCCTAAAGCCTCCGCAAGGGCGCCTGGGCCCTAGCTGCAAAGGCAAGGCAGGAGAGGAGCTGAGGCCCGGAAGGCAACAGTAGCGTCTTCCAGCCTTGGGCAGCATGTTACTTCCTGGGCAGGAACACTAGCAGTGAGACAATTCTGGGCAAATCTCGCCCAGGGCAGAGCAGCTTCACACCAGGGATTCTGCCAGACCAGGCTATGAGCAGAGCTGGAGCT
>NW_024071498.1:4695-7325 GCF_014754425.2 Oryx dammah
CTGCCAGATCGGGCCTCTGAGCAGAGCTGGAGTCTGCCGTTCTGGAGGTGCACTTGGGATTTCCCAGCCAGGCCTTGCAGACGCACGCAGCTGGGCTGCCTGGTCTTCCCCAGAGGAGGCTTGATTTCTAGCGTGCTGTACACCCGGCTTCCATGCGGAGATGCCATTCGCCTCCCGGAGGTCTTGGCTCTAGGGCTGCTTCCCTGAGCTGGGGCTGTGGGCCGGAGCTCAGAACCGCAGGAGAGTTCCCAAACACAAGCACGCGTCTGTGCTGGGGAGGAGAGCCCTAGGGAAACTCGGTATGTCAAGCACTGGCAGGCGAGCAGGGTCTCAGCCTCCGCGTTGTGGGGCAGCCTCCCCCACCCGGGGTCCTTGGGAACCTGGTGCTCTCCGTGCTGCGCTGAGTCTGGGCGGACAAGCCCCAGTGGGAGAAGCCTTGCAGCTGGGCTTCCCTCCCATCTGACACAGCGCTAAGTGCTGGAGCCCTTGGCAGGGTGAAATCCACCGGCCCCTAAAGCCTCCCCAAGGGCGCCTGGGCCCTAGGTGCAAGGGCAAGGCAGGAGAGAAGCGGAGGCCAGTAAGGCGCTGGTGATGTCTCTGAGCCTCGAGCAGCATGCTCCTTCCTGGGCAGGAACACTCGCAGCGAGCAAAGTCTGGGCAAGTGTCGCCCAGGGCAGAGCAGCCTCACACCAGGAACTCTGCCAGATTGGGCCTCTGAGCAGAGCTGGAGCTCCGCCGTTCTGGAGGCACACGTGGGATTTCCCAGCCAGGCCTTGCAGACGCACGCAGCTGGGCTGCCTGCTCTTCCTCCAAGGAGGCTCGCTTTCCAGCGTGCTGTTTACACGGTTTCCATGCGGGGGCGCAACGCGCCTCCCGGAGGTCTTGGCTCCATGGCTGCTTCACTGAGCTGGGGCAGAGGGAGGGAGCTCAGAACCGCAGGGGCAGGCCCCAACCACTTGCAAGCATCTGTGATGGGGAGGAGAGCCATAGGGAAACTCGGTCTGTAAAGCACTTGCAGGCGAGTAGGGTCTCAGCCTCCAAGTTGTGGGGCTGCCTCCCCCAACCAGGGGCCTGGAAGACTGGTGCTCTCCGTGCTGCGCCTATCTCGGGCGGCCAAGCCCAAGCGGGAGAAGCCTTGCAGTTGGGCTTCCTTTCCGTCTGACACAGCGCTAAGCGCTGGAGCCCTTGGCAGGGTGAAAGCCACCGGCCCCTATAGCCTCCCCAAGAGCGCCTGGGGCCTAGCTGTAAAGGCAAGTCAGGAGAGGAACTGAGGCCAGGAAGGCGCCAGTGGCGTCTCCCAGCCTGGGGCAGCATGCTTCTTCCTGGACAGGAACACTAGTAGCAAGACAAAACTGGGCAAGTCTCGCCCAGGGCAGAGCAGCTTCACATTAGGGACTCTGCCAGATCAGGCTATGAGCAGAGCTGGAGCTCTGCCGTTCAGGAGGCGCACTTGGGTTTTCCCAGCCAGGCCTTGCAGATGCACGCATTTGGGCTGCCTGCTCTTCCCCCGAGAAGGCTTGCTTTCCAGCGTGCTGTGCACTCGGCTACCATCAGGGGGCGCCACGCGCCTCCCAGAGGTCTTGGCTCCGGGGCTGCTTCCCTGAGTTGGGACTGTGGGCGGAGCTCAGAACAGCAGGGGCCGGCCCAAACCACTTGCACCCATCTGTGCTGGGGAAGAGAGCCCTAGGGAAACTCGGTAAGTCAAGCAGTGGCAGGAGAGCAGGGTCTCAGCCTCCGCGTTGTGGGGCTTCCTCCCCCACTCAGGGGCCCTGGGAACCTGATGCTCTCCGTGCTGCGCTGAGTCCGGGCGGCCAATCCCCAGCGTGAGAAGCCTTTCAGTTGGGCTTCCCTTCCGGCTGACACAGCGCTAAGTGCTGTAGCCCTTGGCAGGGTGAAAGCCACCGGCCCCTAAAAACTCTCCAAGGGCGCCTGGGCCCTAGGTGTAAAGGCAAGGCAGGAGAGGAGCTGAGGCCAGGAAGCCGCCAGAGGCGTCTCCCAGCCTGGGGCAGCATGCTCCTTCCTTGTCAGGAACACAAGCAACGAGGCATTTCTGGGCAAGTGTCGCCCAGAGCAGAGCAGCCTAACACCAGCGACTCTGCCAAATCGGTCCTTTTAGCAGAGCTGGAGTACAGCCATTCTGGAAGCGCACTTGGGATTTCTCAGCCAGGCCTTGCTGACACTCCCAGCTGGGCTGCCTGCTCTTCCACCAAGGAGTCTTGCTTTCCAGCGAGCTGTGCACTCGGCTTTCATGCGGGGGCACCAAGCGCCACCGGAGTTCTTGGCTCCGGATCTGCTTCCCTGAGCTGGGGCTGAGGGCGGGAGCTCAGAACCAAAGGGGCAGTCCCCAAACACTTGCACGTGTCTGTGCTGGGGCGGAGAGCACTAGGGAAATTCGGTATGTCAAGCACTGGCAGGCGAGCAGGGTCTCAGCCTCCACGTTGTGGGGCTGCCTCCCCCACCCAGGGGCCCTGGGAACCTGGTGCTCTCCGTGCTGCGCTGAGTCCGGGAGGCCAAGCCCCAGCAGGAGAAGACTTGCAGTTGGGCTTCCTTCCCGTCTGACACAGTCTAAGTGCTGGAGCCCTTGGCAGGGTGAAAGCCACCGGCCCCTAAAGCCTCCCCAAGGGCGCCTG
>NW_024071500.1:0-7317 GCF_014754425.2 Oryx dammah
AATTTGCTGGCATATTGAATGCAGCACTTTCACCGCCTCACCTTTCAGGATTTGAAACAGCTCAACTGGAATTCCATCACCTCCATTAGCTTTGTTTGTTTGTTTGTTTCCTAAGGCCCACTTGACTTCACATTCCAGGATGTCTGGCTCTAGATGAGTGATCACACCATCACGATTATCTTGGTTGTGAAGCTCTGTTTTGTGTAGTTCTTCTGAGTATTCTTGCCACCTCTTCTTAATATCCTCTGCTTCTGTTAGGTCCATACCATTTCTGTCTTTTATCAAGCCCATCTTTGCATGAAATATTCCCTTGGTATCTCTAATTTTCTTGAAGAGATCGCTAGTCTTTCCCATTCTATTGTTTTCCTCTATTTCTTTGCATTGATCGTTGAAGAAGGCTTTCTTCTCTCACCTTGCTATTCTTTGGAACTCTGCATTCAGATGCTTGTATCTTTCCTTTTCTCCTTTGTTTTTCGCGTCTCTTCTTTTCACAGCTATTTGTAAGGCCTCCCCAGACAGCCATTTTGCTTTTTTGCATTTCTTTTCCATGGGGATGATCTTGATCCCTGTCTCCTGTACAATGTCACGAACCTCTGTCCATAGTTCATCAGGCACTCTGTCTATCAGATCTAGTCCCTTAAATCTATTTCTCACTTCCTCTATATAATCATAAGGGATTTGATTTAGGTCATACCTGAATGGTCTAGTGATTTTCCCTGCTCTTAATTTAAGTCTGAATTTGGCAATAAAGAGTTCATGATGTGAGCCACAGTCAGCTCCCGGTCTTGTTTTTGCTGACTGTATAGAGCTTCTCCATCTTTGGCTGCAAAGAATATAATCAATCTGATTTCGGTGTTGACCATCTGGTGATGTCCATGTGTAGAGTCTTCTCTTGTGTTTTTGGAAGAGGCTGTTTGCTATGACCAGTGCATTCTCTTGGCAAAACTCTATTAGCCTTTGCCCTGCTTCATTCCGTACACCAAGACCAAATTTGCCTGTTACTCCAGGTGTTTCTTGACTTCCTACTTTTGCATTTCAGTCCCCTATAATGAAAAGGACATCTTTTTTGGGTGTTAGTTCTAAAAGGTCTTGTAGGTCTTCATGGAACCATTCAACTTCAGCTTCTTCAGCGTTACTGGTTAGGGCATAGACTTGGATAACTGTGATATTAAATGGTTTGTCTTGGAAATGAACAGAGATCATTCTGTCATTTTTGAGATTGCATCCAAGTACTGCATTTGGACTCTTTTATTGACAATGATGGCTACTCCATTTCTTCTAAGGGATTCCTGCCCACAATAGTAGATATAATGGTCATCTGAGTTAAATTCACCTATTCCAGTCCATTTTAGTTTGCAGATTCCTAGAATGTCAACGTTCACTCTTGCCATCTCATATTTGACCACTTCCAATTTGCCCTGACTCATGGATCTAACAGTCCAGTTTCCTATGCAATATTGCTCTTTACAGCATCAGACCTTTCTTCTATCACCAGTCACATCCACAGCTGGGTGTTGTTTTTGCTTTGGCTCCATCCCTTCATTATTTCTGGGGTTATTTCTGCACTGATCTCCAGTAACATATTGGGCACCTAATGACCTGGGGAGTTCCCCTTTCAGTATCCTGTCATTTTGCCTTTTCCTACTGTTCATGGGGTTCTCAAGGCAAGAATACTGAAGTGGTTTGCCATTCCCTTCTACAGTGGAGCACATTCCATCAGACCTCTGCACCATGACCCGTCTGGCTTGGGTGGCCCCACATGGCATGGCTTAGTTTCACCGAGTTAGACAAGGCTGTGGCCCGTGTGATTAGATTGACTAGTTTTCTGTGATATGGTTTCAGTGTGTCTGCCCTCTGATGACAGCTTAGTGGGAGCTAAGCTACATTGCTTTTGGATGGCATTTGGTACATTCTTTATGAAAATTAATATTTGTTGTTGTTTTTTAGTTGCTAAGTGTGTCCTACTCTCTTGCACCCCCATGGACTGTAACTCAGCAGGATCCTCTGTCCGTGGGATTTTCCAGGCCAGAATAATGGAATGAATTGTCATTTCCTTTTCCAGGCAATCTTCCTAACCCAGGGATCGAACTCACGTCTCCTGCATTGGCAGGTGGGTTCTTTAACACTGAGCCACCAGGGACCAAAAAGTTTATTCAGCAACTTGAATGAACTTTTTGCCCAACCCAGTATAATTATATTTACACACCTAGGTACCTATCCTGGTGAGATATGTGCCCAAGTGCATAAGAAATAACCACAGTTGCCGTTGCCTCTAACTGTTTGCTAGGTTCTAGGTACTATACGGGCTTCCCAGGTGGCACTAGTGGTAAAGAACCCAGCTGCCTATGGAGGAGACCTAAGAATCACAGATTCCATCCCTAGGTCAGAAAGATCCCCTGGAGGAGGGCATGGCAACCAATTCCAGTACTCTTGCCTGGAGAATCCCATGGACAGAGGAGCCTAGTAAGCTACAGTCCATGGGGTTGTAATGAATCAGACCCAACTGAAGTGACTTTGCATGTTCACAGATACTGTATAGGTGTTAATTCATTTAATCCTACAACAACCCTCTAAGGTTACTAACCCCAATTCTTGAATGAGGAAACTGAGGCACAGAGAAGTAAAGTAACCTGCCCTGGCCACCACAGAGCTGGTAGGTGGCCATCTTAGTCTTGCTCTGAGCTGCTATAACAGAAGACCATAGACTGCATAGCTTATTAACAACAGAAATTTATTTTCTCACGGTTCTGGAGTCTGAAGCCCAATATCAAGATGCCAGGATGGTCACCTTGGAAGCACCTTGAAATCACTCTCACTGATTCGTGAGGGCCACCTTCTGGCTGTGTCCTCACCTGGTGGAAGGGGCAACAGAGGGGCCTGTTAGGCCTTATTCATGAGGGCTTACCCTTAGGACCTACTCATCTCCGATAGGCCTCACCTCCAAATTCTATCACAATGGAGATTAGGTTTCATCATACGAATGTTGGGGGACACAGTCTATCTCAATGGCTCACCTGAGATTTGAAGCGGTTCAGTCTGGCTTCAGACACTATATGTCCAGCTACCATATAGGTATGAATCCAAGTTTTGTAGAGTCTGAAGCTTGTGTAATTTTAAAGTATCTCTTAAAAAAATTACAAATACAAGTCATGCACAAAAATGAATAGTTATTTACAATGAGAAAATAAATTGCAAAAATTATGAATCCTAAAAAGTGACAAATAACATAAGCATCACTGAATTCAGAAAAATAACATAATATTTTTTATTAATTTACTGCCTGATGTACTCTTATTATGCTTTCTTTCCTATGTTTTATTTTTAGATGCATATTCTTTGATCTTCTTTTTCATATGATGACAATTTTGAAAAACTTTTATAAAGAAAATAAGAAGATAATGGAGTCTTTTCCATAGCATGGTAAATTGAAATTTGTTTTTTATTATTATTGATAACTTTGATGCATGAAACATGCCGCTTCCCACAGACATACTCGCTGTTTGTACTACTTGTACACATTCAAGCCCTGCAAAAACAAAAATTTTGATATAGTCTATTCTCCATGATTCGCATCAAAAAAGAAAAAAAAACATATGGTAACAATATATGTTGCATTGACAAGTATGTTTCTGACAGATTTTGGTGAGAAACAAAACCGTTTTCATACCTCTGATGATTGGGAGAACTTTCTGTAGACTAGCTTCTGGCTCTGTTCTTTTCAGACCATTTCTCTTCCACTCCCTACATAATTCTGTCCTGTTATCCATACACATGTTTTTACTGAGTCATGACCTATGGCATTTGTATCTTGTATCTTGACCCTATGGGTTTGTACTGTGGGTAGTAGGAGTATTTCTGGAAGCTATTACATGGTGTACCTAGCAACTTTTGACACACATCCCTAGATGTGTTTACACTAAGTGTATCCCCTAGAAGAGAAATAGGAGGGAAGGCAGCAGGGCACAACCTTTGAAAGAATGACATAAGAGGGAGGGGACATATGTATACTTATGGCTGATTCATGTTGTTGTACGGCAGCAACCAATACAACATTGTAAAGCAATTATCCTCCAATTAAAAACAAATAAAAAATTAAATAAATTTTAAAAATCAATAAGCATCAAACTAGACTTACTGAAAGAAAAGGACATAAGACATAGGACATGACAAAAACCGGTTAGAACCAACTAGATCCAAGATGGCGGAAGATTTAACTCAAGGTAGTTCTTGAGCCTCATTGCGCACTCATTGTAATACATTAGCAGATTCCGAATGATACACCACCAAGGCCATGACAGTTCCAAGGCTGACCATCAAAGATCAAAAGGTGGACAGTGATCCAATTCCTGGAAACCTTCACCTCTTCCCCCACATAATTAGAAGAATCCTGCCATCTCTTAAAAACTGACCCAGCCCATAAAAACTGACCAAGCCACATTTCGGGGCCTCTCACCTTCTGAGATGGCCCACACTCCTTCTGCAGAGTGTGTTTCTCCCACGGCCATTCTCACCTTTTGAGACAGATCATATTTTGTCTATGGAATGTGTATTTCTCTGAATAAATCCACTCCTTACCTATCACTTTATCTCTCACTGAATTCTTTCTGCAATGAAACATCAAGAACGTGATCTTCATTAAGTCTTGAGGCCATGTGTGTGATTTCAGGTAAAAGACAGTCGGTTCAAGTTCCAATCTGAGTTGCATGGTTTCAGCAGAGGGTCTGAGTTATGAGGGGCCAGAAGCATCAGCGTCTTTAGCATTTGTCACATGTAACTATATAAGAAGGATGCTCAGCGCAGCTTCTTTCTAGTGGTGAAAAACCGAGAGAATCTAAATGGCCATCAGCACAGGACTGATTGGACTGTGGATGTCCATATAATGGAATCCTTTGCAAGTCTTAGGAGAAATAAGCTAAATGTTCAAATGTGGTGAGGAAAGGCATTCTTCACTTCATGGTGAACTAGAAAACACAAGTTGCAGAACAGTAGGGTCATCCTGTTTGTATATCTTCAAAAATTTGTATATTTGTAAATGCACAGACACATTTTGTAAGCATATGTAAGAAACTGTAAGGAGTGACAGCCTCTAGGGAGCTTAGACTGAGAATTGAGGGTGTAAGGAGGAAAATTTTTAATTTTCACCTTATGGTTTTCTGTTGTTTAAGTTATTTGACTTTGAGTCTATGTTAACATACACACTCACTTGCAGATGACAGAATCTCAACTCAAGAGATTAAGGGGAAAGGGGAAACGTGTTAATTCATACAACTGTGGTCAAGGACACCAGGCAGTGCTGGATCCAGGAGCACAAAATGTGTCAGTGGGAATGTGACTTTCTGCATCTCTTGGCTCACCTTTCCTGCTCTTCTTTATCCCTAGGTAGGCTCTCCTTTGGGCTTCCCTTGTAGCTCAGCTGGTAAAGAATCCGCCTGCAATGTGGGAGACGTGGGTTCAATGGGTGGGGAAGATTCCCCTGGATAAGGGAAAGGCTACCCACTCCAGTATTCTGGACTAGAGAATTCCATGGACTATATATGGGTTGCAGAGTTGGTCATGACTGAGCGATTTTCACTTCACTTCAGGCTCTCCCTTTGTAATGGCAAATGCCCTCCAGCCACTCCAGGTTTATGCTTTTTTCAGCTCAGCAGTGTCAGTGGGAAGAAAGAGAGTTCCTCTTTCCTAAAGGTTTCAATGAAAGTCTAGAGTTGACTCTCATTGAATCAGGTCTATGCATGTGTTCACCCCTGAACCATTCACTGAGGCTAGAAGGAAGAATTAGGCTGAAATCACCTTCCAAAATGGAGGGTAGGATCAGTTTCACCCAAACCACATGGGTAAGCACTGGGAGAGGAAGGAGAAGGGAAAATTAAAGTGCTACTATCTAAGGACAAAAAGAGGACACCGACAGGCCGGAGCAGCCATCTACCACGTGTGCATTCCGTTTAAAATTTTAATGACAGAGAATTTCGAAAAAGAGAGTGCAGATTGTCAGAGGAAAATCTCAGAACAAGTGAAATCTCGTACTGTTTTGCTAGTAAAGAAAAACCGAAATTATTGAAGACAACAATTGAACACAGAGTAGAGAAAATTCTCTTTTGCTCTCTTTCCAAAATAAGCTAAAGCTGCATTTGTTTGCTGCAAGAATTAGGCCAATTGAATAATTAGTGGTTAATGTTGAGCTGAATTAAATAAATTATTAGTATATCCATATGATGGGGACTATGCAGCCATTAAAATGATGTAGTGGATGAATATTAATATAAAAAATTGCCTGTAGTTACTTTTTGGGAAAATGAGTGTTGCAAAACAATGCTAACAACACAATCTCACAGTTAAAAAATGTGCATATATGTATGTATAGCAGAAAGACTCAAAAGTAGTATTTCTCAATTGGCTTTTCTGGGTTGATATGTTATGAATGGCTTTTATTTTATTCTCTTTCCATATTTGTATTTTCTGAGCTTTCTCCAATGAATATTTATTAACTTTTTAAACATGATTTAAATTTTTATCAAAGTTATTGCATACTTTAAAAAGTCAAACAGTCCTATGAAGCTTATAATAAAGCTTCCTCCTGTTTACCCCAGTCCTTTCTTTCAGAGGCAACCACTTTTAACCTTTAGATGCTGCTTCTAGCATTCACTTTTAACCTTTAGATGCTGCTTCTAGCATTCACTCTTAAATCACTTATTTGCATTGCTATTCTTAATTTTCTAGGTTCATATATCACATATTGACTTCCTAAATAAGAACGATGAAGATTCAACTCTAATATTGCATCCTCATCTGTATGGCTTAAATCGTCACTTTTATTAAACTCATATTTGTTGTTCTCATGATTAAGGATCATGTAGATGTTGTTCACTGCTGACCAAGTAATGTATTTACATTTCATTTCCTAAATACCTATTCCTTTTACAGATTTTAATTTGATCCTGAAAATCTTACAAACAAGTGAAGAGCTGTTAAATGAATGAAAAAAAATTCCATTAATTTAATTGGGGAAAATATTGATGTACCCCAATGCAACCCCAGAAGATAGATATTAAAAAGAGGTGGCAAGAATACACAGAACAACTGTACAAAAAAGAGCTTCACGACCCAGATAAGCACGATGGTGTGATCACTCACCTAGAGCCAGACATCCTGGAATGTGAAGTCAAGTGGGCCTTAGAAAGCATCACTTCAAACAAAGCTAGTGGACATGATGCAATTCCAGTTGAGCTATTTCAAATCCTGAAAGATGAGGTGGTGAAAGTGCTGCACTCAGTATGCCAGCAAATTTGGAAAACTCAGCAGTGGCCCCAGGACTGGAAA
>NW_024071502.1:0-7306 GCF_014754425.2 Oryx dammah
ACATGGGAAGATGGCCAGCCTCTTCTCACGCCAGGGATGGAAGTCTGACTTGAGCCACAGCACTGAGCATGCCTCATGACCCGATCGTCACTTTTTGTTTCCCTAAACACTGTAAACCTAAGAGGATTGGAACAGGTCTTGCTGCCTTTAGGAAGTAGTAACGATGATTCAGTATATACCATGCAGGATGCTTTTCCCAAGCTCATGATAATTCTCTTTAACCTTAACTCTTCACAGAAGAGAAATCACATGTTCCCACCTCGTATGTCAGGCTCAGTGCTGATTGGCAACTAAAGACTCATTAATAGAGACTTATTCTGCATTCTTATGGAGGACCAAACATGCGTATTATGGCTTTTTGAAAACATGAAAAAATTCTACATTGTAATATATGTGATTAAGGAACTAACTGTGTTAGCTTCAGGTGTACAGCAAAGTGATTCAGTTATACACATACCTGCATCTGTTGCTTTGCAAATTCTTTTTGCACTTAGGTAGTTACAGAATATTAGGTAGAACTCTCTTTTTATACAGCTTGTTGGTCATTCATTTTTAATATAGTCTTGTGTATATGTCAATCCCAAACTTCCAATCTAACCTCCCCCTGACACTATCTCTCCTGGTAACCATAAGTTCATTCTCTGTGAGTCTGTTTTGTAAATAAGTTCATTTTTTCAGATGTCACAAGTAAGCAATATCATGTGATATTTGTCTTTGTCTGACTCTTCTTCATCTGAAATTATTTCATGACTGTGAGTGGAAACTTTGCACACACAACACTCTCTCTGTCTCTCTCTCTTCCTCCCTTTCCAATTCAAAGACCACACATGTACACAAAGATAATGTGTGTAAAGATGACTGTGGTGTTTTTTGTGGAGGGGTATTTGTTCTGCCTGAAAAGGTGGACCACCTTGCTTCCTAGGTACTCAGATGAACACAAAATATGTCAAGTAGAGACTTCCAAGCTCCAGAATGCTTGAGTGAGGGCCGTGTCCACAACAATCAACTCCAAACTGGGACAAAATGGCCCAGCTGTTTCAGGACTCCAAGGGCAGACATACACCCAGTTCAACTGTTGTTCATAGACAGGAAAGAACCTCAGTAAGGGCTATAATTCCACACAATTGTGCTGTGGGTGGGTTTCATTAAGATTAGTGATGCTCCATAAGTAATAAGTCTGGTCTCCTCTTGATCATTATGAATGAAATGCAATAACAGTACAGTCACCCTTCTTAAAATCCTTTTATTCACTTAATATCATGTTTCAGAATTGATCTGTATTCTTTGTCATTTCAGTTTGTGTATTTTTATTGCCATATAATTTTTCATTGCAGATATATAAACCACAAATTTTAAAAATTAAAAAATTATTTATTATTTTATTATTATTATTTTTAATAGAAATTTATTTATTTTAATTGGAGGCTAATATTTTTACAATATTTGTACAGCAAATTGATTCAGCTTGACATTTATATTCTTTTCAATTATGATTTATGGCAAGATACTGGATACAAATTGCTGTGCCATACTGTAGGACCTCATTCCTTTTTTTTCTTTTTTTATAGAAAAGTTGTATTTTTAAAAAAAATTTAAATTTATTTATTTTAGTTAGAGCTCACTCTTTACTCACTCTGCGTGTAAATAGATTTCATCTGCTCATCCCAAGCTCCCAGTGCTTCCCTCCTTGGCAACCACAAGCCTGGTCTCTATGACTGTGAGTCTCCTGTTTCATTGATATGTTCCTTTTAGATTCCACATACAGGTGATATCACATGAACATTGTCTTTCTCTTTGGGTCTGCTTCCATTAATATGTTAATCTCCAGGCCCATCCATGCTGCAGCAAATGGCATGATTCCATTCTTTAAATGTCTGAGTGGTATTCATTCTCTGTGTGTATAAGCATATACATCTTCTTTATCCATTTATTTCTCGATGAACATTTAGGCTGTTCCCATGTCTTGGCTATTGTAAGTTTTGCTGCTATGAACACAGAGGCGCATGAATCTTTTGAAGATACAGTTTTTTCCAGATATATGCTCAGGACTAGAATTGTTGGATCATATGGAAACTCTGTTTTTACTTTTTTTGAGGAACTGTCATATTGTTTGCCACAGTGGCTGCACCAGGTTACACTCCCCCAACTGTGTAAGAGGGTTTCCCTCTTCTCCAAACCCTCTCCAGCATCTATTATTCGTCAACTGTCTAACGATGGCCATTCTGATCGGCATGAGGTGGTACCACCTTGTAGTGTTGATTTGCTTTTCTGTACTAATTAGCAATGCTGAGCATCTTTTTATATGCCTGTTGGCCATCTGCGTATCTTCTTTTAAATCACAGATATCAATTGTGAGAGTGACGTCTATGGATTTTGTCTAAAATGAATGACACCTCTGCTAATGTCTCATGAATGTGCTCTGAGTCCAACCTCACGTCGCTTGTCAAGGGACAGAGTGATGAAGTCTTCAGGAAAGGAATAGTGACTTTATTTGGAAAGCCAGCAGACCGAGATCGTGAGCTTGTGCCCCAAAGAATCATCTTACCTGAGTTAGATGGGCTTTTGGAGGAGTGAGAGGGATGGTCAAACAGTGTTTATTGAATGTAAAATAACCCTAGCCCATGGGGAAGAAAGTTCCAAGGAGAAGACAGAACAATACAGATTAAACACCCACGTGTGAACTCACACTTTCACACTTACACACACACACTAAAAGATGAGGAGGAGGTGTGGCTGGTTGTTGCAGTGTTTTAATTAACTAGTTAATGTCTGTGCTGGCTCTTCGTCGCTGTGCACAGGCTCTCTCTAGGTGTGGGAAGGGGGCTGCTCTTTGCTGTGGAGCAGGGTCTCTCATTGCTGTGGCTTCTCTTGTTGTGAAGCACCCACTCTAGGCACATGGGCTTGTGGCCCACGGGCTTAACTGCCCCCAGACATGTGGAATCTTCCCAGTCCCGGGTCTGGGCCTGTGTCCCCCACATTGGCAGGCATTTCCCAACCACTGGACCACCACGAAAGTCCTGTTGCAAGCTTTTTTTCCCCCCTTAATTTATTTATTTTTTGTTTAAGGACAACGACAATATTGTTAGTTTCTGCCATACATTAACATGGATCAGCCATAGTTATATGTATGTACACTCCACTGTGGAAATTATTTAATCCTGGAATCCTTTGTTCTCGAAGCTGTCCATGCAGGTCTGGTCATAAGGTCCCTTTAATGACAAGACAAAAGGTTCTGTCTGTTCTGCCACTTTTTATCTCTATACCATTGGGAAAGTGTTATACCCCTTAATTTCAGAGCCTTGAGAATAGTTTAGGCCCTCAGAGGTGTCTGACTCTTTGTGATCCCATGGGCTGCAACCCACCAGACTCCTCTGTCCATAGGGATTCTCCAGGCAAGAATGCTGGGGTGGGTTGCCATTTCCTTCTCCAGGAGATGCTTCCGACCGAGGGATCGACTCAGGACTCCTGCATTGCAGACAGAACCTTTATCCTCTGAGTCACCAGGAAAGCCCACCAGTAACATAACGCAATATAATATTTCCTCCCACAATTAACATTGGTATTGTTTTCCATTTATTTTTTATCATGGACACGGTGGGATTTTGGCATCATGCTCTCACTCTCAGTGTAGCATAACACTGTGGTGAAATATACCATAAATTTAAAAATAGAAGTATGAATACAATGCTAGATTTCTAATTAAAAAATAAAGATATGCAACAGCAGCAAAGATTTACTGTAGAGCATGGGAACTATAGTCAATATCTTGAAATAATCTAAAAAGGAGAATAATCTAAAAAATAATGTATGCATGTTTGTATAACTGAAAATCACTTTGCTGTGCACCTAAAACATTGTAAGTCAACTACATTCAATAAAATATGTATATGATGAGATTAAAAAAGGAACCAGTAAAATAAATAAATTTTAAAATAAAATGAAAGAAAATGAAGTCACTCAGTCATGTCCAACTCTTGGCAACCCTATTGACTGTAGGCTGGCAGGCTCCAATATTCATGGGATTTTGTAGGCAAAAATACTGGAATGCATTGCCATTTCCTTCTCCAAATAGTGCAGGGCAACTGCAGCATACTCCCTGATGGTCTGTGCACTCACTCTCACATTCCAACTCTGCATACGTTGTATTCACATGGGCAACCTGAGCTGACCCAGAGTTTCAGCCCAGATAGTGAGTTTGTGGAAGGTCCCTGGAAGGAAGTCAGAGGCTGAGTCCCAGGACCTCCCCACCCCTCACTTCCCAGCTCAGCTCAGGAGAACTTCCAGATTTCACCAGCATCACTCTAGAATTCCAGTGCCCCCACCTCGCCATCCAGAAGTTTCCAGGGTTCAAGCGAGACATGGGTCCCGGGAGCCCTGCGAGGACCCACTGGCAGGCTTCATGGTCCTCTGGCCCAGACTCAGCACTGGAAGTGAGAGATTTGCCACCAAAAGCTTAGACTGATTCTCTCCCCGTCAGGATCCCTGGCCCATCCAGCTGCCTGAGCCCCGTGGTTCCTGTGAAGTGGGGTCAGGCTGGGCGTCCCGTGCCCTCCTGCTGTCCCCTCCCTGCCCTGCACAACTGGCCAAGGAGGAGAAGCTCAGAGAAGATGGAAGGCATGTCTGCAGCTCTGAGCACACAGCCGCCACCACCCCCGCCCTGTACAGATGAGGAGACCACGGGGCCCTAGAGGACAAACAGGATGTGGTCCCTGGGGGGCTGCGCTGCCCCTCGGGGTTCCCATGGCCGTGGACTCGCAGCAGGGGGCGGCCCCTCGGTGGACCAAGTGCTGATGTCTCCAGGCAGGGCTCAGGAGGCATCTCAGCCCAGACCTGAGGTCTCAGCTCTTTCTCTTTCTGCCCAGACTGATCGCCTCCTCTAGAGGGCCAGACCCGGGTTCTCGTCCTGAATCAGCCGTGGAAGTCTGGCTCTGAAGAGGACTCAAAACTTTATTTTCCCAGTCCCCTCCAGAAATGGAATTTACTTCTCGTCTTCGGTCAGTTCATGAATTATTGCAGAGCACCTACTGTGTGCCAGGCATTGATACCACACAGCAGAAATACATCCATGACCCAGTAAACCCATCTCCTGAAGTTGGTTGAAGAATTCATATTCTGCAGAATGCGAGCATCAAATGCAAACATTCAAATATTTTTTTAAAAGAAGACATATGAGAATAATGGGTTCATGTCTACATGGTGAAAATTCAGAAAAATGAAGATTATGACATCTCTTCCCTGCACATAGAGTCGAAAAAAAAAAAAAAAGGTAATTAGGGGGAAAATGGAAACAGTGACAGTAGCAACATGGGAGCCCCAGAATGTCTTCACTTTAAGCGATCCTGACATTTCTTGGTAAAAGTGTTCTACGGGCGGTTTAGTTCTAAGTCAGGAGAGACATCACGCAGAGAGCTCAATGGGCAACTAAGGCTCTGAGGAGCTTGGTTTTCACCCCATTAGCCAGCTCAGTTCACACCAGGGTCCTCATGGTGTTATCCTGTTCGGCCCTCTGCTTGGTTGAGCCAAGCCACATTGTGCCAACAGTTGATAACTTAAAAAGTACAAGATTCTCAAATCCTTGGATTTGGTGAAAAGAAGCAAAAATAAAAAATATGCAAATATCGATGGATTAACACAACACATGCAAACCCTCCAGGGGCATGTGTTCTCTCTGCAGCCTTCAGTGATCTGGAGTGGAATGTCCAGTAGAATTCTCTGTGGTGATGGGACTTTTTAAACATCTGCTCTGTCCAGCACCATGGCACATGGCCATGTGATGCTACTGAGCACTTGAAATGTGGTGGGTGTGACTGAAGAACTGAATGCTTTACTTCATATACGTGTAGAGTCATTGTCTGTACTGCGTGGCTGGGAAAGTACTTTATCGGCCCGTGCGGTTCCAGACTAGGGGGATCTTGTTGTCCTGTTTCTACCCCTGAACCCCAGCACCCTCAGGGCACATAGCTGGGAAAGGCTGAGGGGTTTCCCTGATGGCTCTGTGGTAAAGAATCTGCCTGCCAATGCAAGAGACATGAGAGATGAGGGTTCGATCCCTGGGTCAAGAAGATCCCCTCGAGAAGGGAATGACAACCCACTCCAGGACCTTGCCTGGAGAATCCCAAGCACAGAGGAGCCTAGGGAGCTACACACCATCCATGGGGTCACAAAGAGTCAAACATGACTGATCACTGTAGCATGCAGACACGCAGCCTCATGTGGCAAGTGGCACCACACTGGATATCTCAAACAAAAGATACTTCATCTTTTTATTTGGCCAACGTGCATTGCTTTGATTATTGTTTCATGGAAAGCATTTTGTTTTAAATACAGCAGTGTGCACATGTCCATCTTAAACTTCCAATCTCTCTCTCCCCCATCCTTCCCCTCTGTTACTCTAAGTTTGTTTTCCAAGTCTACAAGTCTGTGTCTGTCTTGTAAACAAGTTCATCCTTATAAACTCTTACTGAACAGAGGTTTTTTAAAATGGCTTTCTTTTATTTTAAACTGAATAATTTGAAGACTCAAATTGCAAATTTTTATGCTTTTCTGGAATTTTCAAAAAAAAGCAGGATGATCATGGTAACCTACCCTGTATGTGCAATTGATTAGAATACCTTCTCCCAAAAGATTACATAGTTAAAATAGAGTGTTAGAATTGCCAGGGGATTACTAAGAGGTGGTGGGATCTTTGAAGACGATCCTATAATTCTTGGACTCCACTCTTAACTTCAGAGCTGCTGGGCTGCTTTGGAGGAGGAGAAGGAGTGCCCACGGAGGAACCCCTTTAAAGAGAGAGGTAGCTCTTCAACTTATAATACTCTGTGTGCTCAAAGGATGGGGCCAAGTCAGAGTCAGCATGGTCTTGGTTTACATCGAAATCCTCATAGATACTGGGCTCGGTGGAGAGGGGCATGGGGCTCAGGGAGTGGGAGTGAACAGTCTCTCAGAGAGGGTCCTGTGGTTCAAGTGGACGAATATCACATCCTGTGCTGATGGGTCCTGAGAGGAAGGAGATGTGAATGATGGCATGAGATGTGATCTTCGAAGTTTGAGGCTTTGGGCATTGGAGGGGCTCGGGCTATGGCCAGGGTTTGGGCTGGGAGGATCCACCTCGCCGTTCACTGTTCTGTCTTCCTTGGGCTCTCCTTCCATGATGGCAACATCCTCGATTGGAAGACAGTCAAGGCACTTGGGGTGGGGGGGTGGGGATTCTTGTAGACCTCCATATCTTTGGTGGGGACATCAAAGCCAAAAAAAGCAGGGGTGTGCCCCATGTTGCTGAGTCTGTCTACTCCACTAAATTAAAAAA
>NW_024071503.1:0-7305 GCF_014754425.2 Oryx dammah
GTGGTCATGTATGGATGTGAGAGTTGGACTGTGAAGAAGGCTGAGTGCCAAAGAATTGATGCTTTTGAACTGTGGTGTTGGAGAAGACTCTTGAGAGTCCCTCGGACTGCAAGGAGAACCAACCAATCCATTCTGAAGGAGATCAGCCCTCGGATTTCTTTGGAAGGAATGATGCTCAAGCTGAAACTCCAGTACTTTGGCCACCTCATGCGAAGAGTTGACTCATTGGAAAAGACTCTGATGCTGGGAGGGGTTGGGGGCAGGAGGAGAAGGGGACGACCCAGGATGAGATGGCTGGATGGCATCACTGACTCGATGGACGTGAGTCTGAGTGAAATCCAGGAGTTGGTGATGGACAAGGAGGCCTGGCGTGCTGCAATTCATGGGGTCGTAAAGAGTTGGACACGACTGAGCGACTGAACTGAACTGAATTGTTCTGCAAGTGAGAAGTAAGAGGGCTTCTGTATCCAGAATGGTTAAAAGTGTTATCATTTGTTTAACCTTGTGATCTTGTAGCTGACTAGCACATTGTAGTGCCCGGCATCATGGGAAAGTATTTACAGATGTCACTAGCCCAAGAAAAGATCAAAATTCAAAGTACAGTTTCTACTGAATGAGTATCACTTTCACGCCGTCATGAAGTTGAAGTTGAGAAACTGTTAAGTTGAGACTATCTGTAATGTGTTTTGGGGGAAGTACGAAGCTAATTAGCATATTTTAAAGTTCCAAAGCTATTCCTCAGTAAAGACACCTGTTTAATTATGTTTAACCTGTGTATCCTATACTTTTCTATCCCTGGAACGCTATTGTTTTTGTTGGCAGTGTAACGCTTCTACATATTCCATGGAATTAGTCACCCACAGAAAAGCAACATTAGGAATTGCTAGTCTAGGCTTGTGGGCCAAGACTGGAGTGGTGGAAAAGGAAAGTAAAAGAAATTATTGGGTTCAAGACACATTTCAAAGGCAGAGTGAGTTGACATAATCGCTGCATACATCAAGTGCGAGAGATGCTCCCTGAGTGATTATAAAGTTTGGAGGAAGAGAGAATATAAGGTCAAGGGACAAGGACTGTATCTTATTTCCTTTCTCTTTCTCTTTGCACTTCACAGAGGACTGAGAACATGATCCATACACAACAAATAGGCAGTTACAGATTTCTTGTCTAGTATCTGAGTTAATATTAGCGAGAGGACTATTTAGATATTACATGCTAAGCTATCCAGAACTATCAAAGTGAAAGTGTTAGTTGCTCAGTCATGTCCAATTCTTTGCAACCCCATAGACTGTAGCCCACCAGGCTCCTCTGTCCATATGATTTCCCAGACAAGAATACTGGAGTAGGTTGCCATTTCCTCCTCCAGGGGATCTTCCCAACCCAGGGATGCATCCTGGGTCTCCTGCATTGCAGGCAGATTCTTCACTGTCTGAGCCACCAAGGAAGTCTGCATATCAGGAGATAACTATCAAAGGTAGACTGAAATTCTTCTCATGTCCTGAAAGTTGGAGATATTTACCTTGACTCTGCAAAGGCTTTATCCATTTAGCAAAAGCCAAGGTCTCTTGTCCTATGTTCTTAGGCTCTGCTTCCTGTTCTCCTCCAGCCTTTGGGTTTTTCCTTATCTTCTCCCACTTCAAGATTTGGGCTGGATCTGAACATGCCTTAGGTAGCTTTTAAGTCTGTGCTCTACATGGACTCTGTTCCTATCCTTTGGCTCCTCTATTTCTGGCTGCTTCAACAACCTTTACAGCTCCAGCCCCAGTTGGTTTCAGGGATAACAGCCCCTTGGCCAGCATCCCAGATGGGCTGGCTCCAACCTCTCCTAAGGGAATTAATTATTTACCCCGGGTTATTTCTAGGCATGACTCAACTGGATGTTCTTAGCCCAACTCAGGGTTGATGACGCAGGGCACAATTCCAAACAGTATTGATTCATGACTTCCATCTTATTCGTATCTCCCCTAGTTCAAGATTTTAACATAGGTTTCCCAGTATTCGTTTACCTAATTTATTTCATTGCCTTACTGATTTCTCATGGTCATTTTTGTGATCAGGTATAGTTAGCAGGTTGCAAATTAAGACTTCCAGTCCTGCCACTAACCAGTTGTATGTGACTCTGGGCATTGTATTAACCTCTCTGAACATCACTCTCCTGAAGCAGTAATATGAGGATAAAAATTATGTTATCTTAATGATATCTCCCTGATGGTTATAGGATGGATCAAAAGAGATAATACCCATAAAGAATGTAGCAGGGCTGCTGGCATAGAAGTTGTTCGATAAAGACTAGTTATTATGGAGCCTCTCAGAGAGAATAAGACCTGTGAATTAAGGTTTTATTATAGGATTAATGCATTTTAAGTAAAATATTCATTTCTTTCAAATTTATACAGTGACTCAGACCATATCAACAAAACATTGTTTCATGAATATTTGTAAGTTATTTTTTACTAGCACTAACTTCCTTGCATTTAGGGCTTCTTTGATAGCTCAGTCCATTAAGAATCCACTTGAAATGCAAGAGATCCAGATTTGACCCCTGGGTCAGGAAGATTCCCTGAGAAGGAAGTGGCAACCCACTACAGTATGCTTGCCTGGGAAATCCCATGGACAGAGAAGTCTGGTGGGCTACAGTCCATGGGGTTGCAAAGAGTTAGACACTACTGAGTGACTAAACCACCACCACCATATATGTATATATGTATATGTGTGTGTATATGTATATATATATATGTATAAAATCCAGTTTTTATAACCAGTTTCCATAGAGTATTTGATTATATTGATAATGCCAAAATTAAACAGCAGGGTAATTTTTGCCCAAATGATTAAAAACACTTAATTTGAAAATTTTTAATAATTGCTAATTTATAGTTCACCTTTGTAATCAATAGGAATAAGGTAATAGCTGTGGTAAACATATGAGAACCAGTCTATGCAAAATGTCCTATTTACAACATATCTTTGTATCAAATCATCACTTTGTACACCTAGACTTAACACAGTGTTTTACATCAATTACCTCTCAATAAACCTGGGGAAAGACTATCCCCAAAGAGCAAATTGGGCAGGGAATCAGAAGCGTTATCAGGAAATAGCATGAATCCCTTTTTCCATGAAAGGGAATGATAGATTCTTGGCCCATCCCCTCCACTTCTCTATTCTTAAACATTTGTGAGGGCCCAGTGTTTACTGAGAGCTTGCCATGAGTCAGGCTTTGTTTTTCCATCTATAACATTTTGGACAATTCATCATATTAGCTAAGTGATCTTTAACAAAGATCTGTTTCATACTTGGATCAATGATTTCTGTGCTGCTTTTTCAACCACAAGATAATTCTACATTTCTTCTATTACCAAGTACTCACCAATGTAGTATATTTTAAATTTGACCTTAGTTATTTAAAATACAAAGATTTTTTACTATAGAGATGTATTTAGCAGCATGTTTAGAATGTGCTTAAAAATATACCTTTTTTTTTTTTCCAAATCAATCTAGAGGTATACTTGAGTGATTAAACATCTTAAATAATTTACTAAAAATTTTGCTTTTATTCACATGCAATTTATTGGTTAAAATCTGATGAGTCTGCCCTAAAAGTCTAGAAACATTTTCTATTTCTTCAAGGAAATAAGTATCCAAGTTCATTTGTGAATTTCAGTGGGCTGATGCCTTCTAGAAAACAAAAGAAAAGTTTGAGAAATAATGACTTTGACATTCAGGATAAATTGTATATTCAAAAGAATTTGGCAGAATGAAGCAATCTGAGGCCTTGCATTTAAACTATATTTTGAACTGATTTCTACTCCTATAGAAGGTGACCAAATACTTCCATCAAAGAGGCTAATGCCGATAACTCACTCTCAAGCTCAGTTTTCCTGGGCCTCCTTGCAGACAGGAGAGAAGGCCTCTGGGGTATTCAGGTTCAGTGAAGCCTAGCTGAATAATTGTAGAAAATAAACACCCCTAGGAAGTATGGAAAAGGTGAATGGTAATAAAATGTTATTAAACTTAGAGATTTCAGCTTTCTCCCTTGTTTCTCCTGGCATATTTCAAAGGAAATGCCACAATGACTCTGAGGTTTTTTAAGTCACATGCTGAACTTGCAATAGTATTAGAAAGGAAAGCCATTGTGAAATAGAAAAAGAAAAGAGCAGTTAGGACACTTTAATGAACACTTGAATGCACCTCAAATGAAAAACAGATGTGCTTTGTTAAATTTAACAGCGTTTCTTATTCAGATTGAGGTAGCTAGCCTAGCCAGTGGGGTAGATTTGGCTACAACCAGATCTTACTCTAGGAAAGTTTATATTTTTTTTGTTGTTCTGTTCAGAAAATTTCCCAGTTTTTTCTGCATTTAAATAAAACCAAGCATTTGAAAATTTAAGCCTTGAAAATTTATCTTATTCATGTATTTTGCATTACTAATTTTTTTCTATACAAGCAAGTTCATTACTTTTTAAATTCATGGAATAGTTTTAGTTTTGTAACTACTGAATAAATCTTATTCTGGCATTTCATGATTTTTAAAAATTGCATCATTGTCACATAACAACATAGGTTACTATTAATGGTTTAGAGCAGCAACTGATGTTATATTAAATACATTTCATTGATACTCTTCACACCTAAAAAATGTTGATCCACACCTTCCCTGTCAACCTCCTCCAAAAAAAAAAAAAAAAAACCCTACTATACAAAGTTTTTCTGGGCAGTCCATTTCAGTCCATCAGTCAGTGGTATTTTTTCCCATGCACCAAACTTTTGCTAACCTATCTCATTTGATTCATTCAGTGGAGACATGGTCACAAGCCAATGCAGGCTCACCCACATGACCCTTTCCTGAGAGTATAAATTATAATACTACTCCAGCCCTAGCAAGTTTTGAGATGCACTAGGTTTCCTGGTTTGGAGTTTAAAAAATGTTTTGGCGTATATATTGAACTGCATCTGGTATTCTATTTAACCATGTGTGTGCCAGACTAGTCTTCATAGGTGATTCATTGGTAAAGAATCCTCCTGCCAATGCAAGAGACTCAGGAGGCGCAGGTTCCATCCCTGGGTCAGGAAGATCCCCTGGAAGAGAAAATGGTAACCCACTCCAGTATTCTTGCCTGGGAAATCCCATTGGCAGAGGAGCCTGGTGGGCTACAGTCCATGGGGTCACAAAGAGTTGGAAGTGACTGAGCGCTCATGCACATGGTAGAAATCAAGAAAAAACAAAGACAGAAAAAAAAATTGGGGGTGGGGTTGAGGAGAGGGTGGATAAGACATTTAGTATATTAACATTAGTGTATAACATGTTATTAATTTTTCAACGACTTCACTAGGCATTACATGAGGTGTCAAAGGAGACACAATCTTAGTTCACAACAAGGTGAGAGAAGTGTGTGATTTATTCAGTGACCTCCAGTGAGGCACTGATGAAAATACAGACAATTCAGACTATAATAGGTGGCTCTGGATGAAACTATGTTAAGCGTTTCATGTCTTTTTATTTCTCTGTGTATTTTGGTTTGATGCCCAGGAAATTTATTCTGTTTTGTTTTTAATCTTTATCATTTAAAAAGAAAGTCCATAAACCAAAGCTACAACCAGGTCACTAAACAGCAGGGAGACGATATAATAAGCTAAGTAAACAGTGGAGGAAAGAAAGCATCCCCAAACTGTCATAGTTAAGACAGGCTTGCCTCGTGGAAATTCCCATCAGAGCAACATCAAGGCCAACTTCAATACGCAACAGGAGATGGGAAAGAAGACAAACAAAATGGCAATGTTTCAACAGGACAGAACTCCTAGCTCCAAAATCGCTTCTAAGACTAGATCAGTCTTTCTGAAGAAAGGAAAGGAAAGATACTGCCTTAAAGTCAACTAGCTTAATACTCTGTTAGAAATCACATGTAAGTCGCTAGTTGTAATTGGAATTTTACACTGTTATACAGTCCATTTCATGCACATTTCAGGTCAGGGCGTCAAATTACTCATTCTTTCTTTCTGTTTCTTTACTCCTTTAGGAATCTTCAGGGTTGCAGGATATCTTCTGTGTTTTAAGTAGGGTAAAAATTTCAGTTGTACACAAAAAGTCACTTTCTTAAAAACAACTCTTTCATAAAAAAATTTAATAAGAGTCTAAGCACTGCCATATTAAAAGAGGCTAGATTTGAAGCAAAATAAGTGACTGATTTTTTACATGATAAATGTTTTTACTTGGTTTTCAGTAAACCAGATCTCTAGTTTGCAGACTTAGTTAGGGGATGGTGGGGAAGCCAGAAGGCAAGGGAGAGTATATCTCACCTGTCTGGACTTGGTAGTTACCTGCATACCTCATCCCCTCAGTTCCCTGACTCTTTCTCTCATCTCAACTCCAGGGATGTTTCCTTAGCCAGATTTTTTGGCAAATGCTAGATCTTGTATATCAGATACATCAGATATATCTTGAACATCTACTATCCTGCTATTCAGATGTGGTTCCTGTCCTCGCTTAGCTTTAACAATTTGAGGATTCTTCACATGTGAGTGATAATTTTATTTTTCTTGTTAATATCTCCATGTGAGAATGAACAGATTGTCATTTAAAATTCCCTTAGAAGTCACAAAATCACATATTAAAAGCTATTACTTGCTTTTAAAAAGCAAGTTTTGACTTGCTTGTTTATGACTTCCTATGCTGGATCATGGAAAAAGCAAGAGAGTTCCAGAAAAACATCTATTTCTGCTTTATTGACTATGCCAAAGCCTTTGACTGTGTGGATCACAATAAACTGTGGACAATTCTTCAACAGATGGGAATACCAGACCACCTGACCTGCCTCTTGAGAAACCTGTATGCAGATCAGGAAGCAACAGTTAGAAGTGGACATGGAACAACAGACTGGTTCCAAATAGGAAAAGGAGTACATCAAGGGTGTATACTGTTACCCTGCTTATTTAACTTATTATGCAGAGTACATCATGAGAAACCCTGGACTTGGAAGAAACACAAGCTGAAATCAAGATTGCCGGGAGAAATATCAATAACCTCAGATATGCAGATGACACCACCCTTATGGCAGAAAGTGAAGAGGAACTCAAAAGCCTCTTGATGAAAGTGAAAGAGGAGAGTGAAAAAGTTGGCTTAAAGCTCAACATTCAGAAAACAAAGATCATGGCATCTGGTCCCATCACTTCATGGGAAATAGATGGGGAAACGGTGGAAACAGTGTCAGACTTTATCTTTTGGGGCTCCAAAATCACTGCAGATGGTGATTGCAGCCATGAAATTAAAAGACGCTTACTCCTTGGAAGAAAAGTTATGACCAACCTAGA
>NW_024071504.1:0-355 GCF_014754425.2 Oryx dammah
AAGATGGCAATGATGACCCTGTATGCAGGACAGCAAAAAAGACACAGATGTGTATGGCAGACTTTTGGACTCAGTGGGAGAGGGAGAGGGTGAGATGATTTGGGAGAATGGCATTGAAACATGTATAATATCATGTAAGAATCGAATTGCCAGTCTATGTCCGATGCAGGATATGGCACGCTTGGGGCTGGTACGCGTGGATGACCCAGAGAGATGTTGTGGGGAGGGGGGTGGGAGGGGGGTACATGTTTGGGAACGCATGTACACCCGTGGTGGATTCATGTCAATATATGGCAAAACCAATACAGAATTGTAAAGTAAAATAAAAAATAAATTTAAAAAATAAATAAATAAA
>NW_024071504.1:455-7301 GCF_014754425.2 Oryx dammah
TAAAAAAAAAAAAAAAAAAAAAGTGATGGGACCAGATGCCATGATCTTCATTTTCTGAATGTTGAGCTTTAAGCCAACTTTTTCACTCTCCTCTTTCACTTTCATCAAGAGGCTTTTTAGTTCATCTTCACTTTCTGCCATAAGGGTGGTGTCATCTGCATATCTGAGGTTATTGATACTTCTCCCAGCAATCTTGATTCAAGCTTGTTCTTCCTCCAGCCCAGTGTTTCTCGTGATGTACTCTCCATATAAGTTAAATAAGCAGGGTGAGAATATACAGCCTTGACATTCTCCTTTTCCTTTTTGGAACCAGTCTGCTGTTCTATGTCCAGTTCTAACTGTTGCTTCCTGACCTGCATATAGGTTTCTCAAGAGGCTTTTCCACAGTTTATTGTGATCCACACAGTCAAAGGCTTTGGCATAGTCACTAAAGCAGAAATAGATGTTTTTCTGGAACTCTCTTGCTTTTTCCATTATCCAGCAGATGTTGGCAATTTGATCTCTGGTTCCTCTGCCTTTTCTAAAACCAGCTTGAACATCTGGGAGTTCATGGTTCTCGTATTGCTGAAGCCTGGCTTGAAGAATTTTGAGCATTACTTTACTAGCATGTTAAATAGTGCAATTGTGCAGTAGTTTGAACCTGGATGTTAGGTCCATGAATCAAGGCAAGTTCGAAGTAGTCCAACAGGTGGCAAGAGTGAACATTGACATTCTAGGATTCAGCAAACTAAGTTGGACTGGAATGGGTGAATTTAACTCAGATGACCATTACATCTACTACTATGGGCAGGAATCCCTTAGGAGAAATGGAGTAGCCATCATAGTCAACAAAAGAGTCTGAAATGTTCCCTTGGTATCTTTAATATACTTGAAGGAATCTCTAGTCTTTCCCACTTGATTGTTTTCCTCTATTTCTTTGCATTGATCACTAAAGAAGGCTTTCTTATCTCTCTGTGCTATTCTTTGAAACTCTGCATTCAAATGGTCATATCTTTCCTTATCTCCTTCCTTTAGCTTCTCTTCTTTTCTCAGCTGTTTGTAAGCCCTCCTCAGACAAAAATTTTGCCTTTTTGCATTTGTTTTTCTCTGGGATGGTTGATCACTACCTCCTGTACAATGTCACAATCCTCTGTCCATATTTCTTCAGGTACTCTATCCATCAGATTTAATCCCTTGAATCTATTTGTCAGTTCCACTGAAAGGGATATGATTTAGGTCATACATGAATGGTCTACTGGTTTTCCCTTCTTTTCTCAATTTAAGTCTGAATTTGGCAATAAGGAGTTCATGATCTGAGCCACAGTCAGCTCCCGGTCTTGTTTTTGCTGATTTTATAGAGCTTCTCCACCTTAAACTGCAAATAATATAATCAATCTAATTTTGGTATTGACCATCTGGTGATGTCCACGTATAGAGTCGTCACTTGTGTTGATGGAAGTGAGTGTTTGCTATGACTAGTGCATTCTCTTGGTAAAACTCTGTTAGCCCTTGTCCTACTTTATTTTGTACTCCAAGACCAAACATGCCTGTTACTTCAGTATTTCTTGACTTCCTACTTTTGCATTCCAGACTCCTATGATAAAAGGGACATCTTTTTTGGTCTTAGTTCTAGAAAATTTTGTAGGTCTTCATAGAACAGTTCTACCTGCATTACTGGTTGAGGCACAGACTTGGGTTACTGTGATAATGAATGGTTTGCCTTGGAAATGGACAGAGGTCATTCTGTCATTTTTCAGATTATACCCAAGTACTGCGTTTCGGACCTTTTGTTGACTCTGAGGGCTAATCCATATCTTCTAAGGGATTCTTCCCATAATAGTAGATATAATGATCATCTGAATTAAATTCACCCATTCCACTTGGTTTTAGTTCACTGATTCCTAAAATGTCGATGTTCATCTTTGCCATCTCCTGTTTGACCACTTCCAAGTTACCTTGATTCATGGACCTAACATTCAAGATTCCTATGCAATATCGTTCTTTAAAGCATCGAACTTTACTTCCATCACCAGTCACATCCGCAACTGGGCATTGTTTTCACTTTGCCTCTTTCTCTTCATTCTTTCTGGAGTTATTTCTCCACTCTTCTCCAGTAGCATATTGGGCACTTAACGACCTGGGTAGTTCATCTTTCTGTGTTGTATCTTTTTGCCTTTTCCTACTATTCATGGGGTTCTTATACCTCAATAAAAATGGAGAAATAATTTTTTTAATATCTCATTAAGTTTTTGTAATAGACTTTATATTTAGAGCAATTTTAGGTTCACAGTGTCATTGACTGGAAAGTATGGAGACTTTCCACATACTTTCTTTCCCCACACATGTAGATCCTCCCCATTAACATTCAGGAAAGTGCTGCATTCTGCTGATGAACCTACATTGACATGCCGTTATCCTCCGTAGCCCATAGTTTACATTATCATTCAATCTTGGTGTTAAACATTCTATGGGTTTTGAAAAATACATCAAGACAGGCATCCATCTTTATGTTATCACAGAGAATAGTTTTACTAGCCTAAGACTCCTCTGTGATCTGCCTTTTTATCCACCCTCCCCATTAATCCTGAAAGCCACAGACTTTTTTTTTTTTTTACTGTCTTCATTGTTTTGCCTTTTCCAGAATGTCATAGAGTTGCAATCGTACAGTATATATAACCTTTTCAGATTGCCTTCTTTCACTTAGTAACATGCATTTAAGTTTCTTACATGTCTTTTTTTTTAACATTGATCACTCATTTTTTTGTGTGTTGAATAATATTCCATCATTCTCTTTCTCTCTCTACATATATACACATATTTGTTTGCTTGAACATAAGTTTTCAGCCCTTTTAGGTAAATATCAATTAGCACAATTGCTGGGACATACAGCAAAAGTAGATATAGTTTTGTAAGAAACTACCAGACTCTCTTGAGAAGTAGCTATACCATTCACTTTGCATTCCCTGTAGCAGTGGATGAGAGATACTTTTGCTTACTGTTCTTACCAGCATTCAGTGATGTCAGTATTTTGAATTTTGGTCATTCTAGATGTGTGTATGTGTTAAATTGCTTTAGCTGTGCCCAACTCTGTGCGACCCTGTGGACTCCAACCTGCCAGGCTCCACTGCGCATGGAATTCTCCAGGCAAGAATACTGAAGTGGGTTGCCATGTCCTCCTCCAGGGGATGTTTCCAACCAAGGGATCGAACCCATGTCTCTTATGTCTCCTGCATTGGCAGGCAGGGTCTTTACCACTAATGTCACCTGGGACGCCCCCTATAGATGTGTAGTGGTATAGAATGGTTCTTTTAATTTTCATTTACCTGATAAAATTCCCTTGCATGCTTGCATCTCTCCCTCAGTTCTGGCACGAGCAGTCCCTTCCTCCCAGGGTCTCTGCCCTGGCCAACCTTGTGAACCCCATGGGAAGTGGATGGTGAGAAGTTGGATTCCTGGGCTGGGAAGGGAGAGGAAAAACTGTGCTGGGGGAGGGGCCTGGGGTCAGACCATGCACAGGGAGTGGCAGCCAAATCCTCCCACACACTGTCTCTCGGGGGGGAATTGGTGGCGTGAGGGTGGACACCAGAGGCCAGCACTGGCTCCTCTCCCAGCATCAGGCAAGAGAGAGAGCAGTCCAGGCCTCCCGGGCAAGGTGCTTGATATCTACATCTTTGTCCTGGGTCAGCTTCTCTCAGATGAGCTTGACCTGGCTCTGGAGGTGCACTGTTGTCCAGGATGGGCCCTGCCTTCTGTAGGGACTTGATCACATTAAAGCTGACAGATGCGATACATCTTTTCTTAGGCTTATTTGACATCTGTATATTTTCTTTGCCAAGGTATCTGTTAAGACCTTTCACCCATTTTTAAAATTGGATGGCTTGCTTGCTTTTTTATTGTTGAATTCTAATGAGTAATTTATATATTTTCACTAAACAATTGTTTTAGCAGATATACTTTTGAAAATATTTTCTTTCAATAATTTAATTTTTATAGCAATTCTGTCATACAGATTTCTAATGTTCTTTTACCAAGGTCCTACAATTAAAAAGTAGCATAATTAGAATTTGAAGCCATATCTACACCCTGGTCAAATGAACCAGGGTAAAATGAAGTAAAACCTAAGTCTGTTGCAGAGTTATTTTAACGTCTCTCCAAAAATGATGTAAATAGATACAATTAAACATAATTGCTTTCTAAAATGATATCTAGTCTTACATTTTCAATATGTGAAAATCTGCCTTTTGATAAAGGTATATTTTAAATATATAATAAAATGCATTTTAAAATATCTTTGAAGGAGGAAAAAAGACTCTATGAACTGAAAGTCCTAAGAATGCAAGAACACAATTTTATGTGATTATAGCAATTAAAGGAGACTAACAGAATGGCATTTAAATGCAAAATCACATTTTAATATGACTGGAGGGGAATCTGTGTGCTGTTGGTACATGGGAGCCAGTGGTGATTTATAGATAGTGCCATGATCCTTGAACGTCTGGTCCCACTTCAGTACAGCTAACATCAAGGTTCAATATCAGCTTTATTTGCTTGTTTAAAAAAACTAATTAGATTCACAGCATAAAGCAGCTTAGTGTTGGAACCCAAGATGCTTAAGAAAATATAGTGGTAGAGGTGAGACACAGCCACTATGTGCTTTTCAGCTCTGCTCATTCAATCTGGAAAACAAATAAAGGGAAAATTTCTCTATTAATGCGACAGGATCCATTAAATATACAAAGAAAAAAAAAGGTGGGGGAGAACCCTCAAGAAACCATAAGCTGTTCAATAGTTAGATCTGACTCAATGTCAGTCACTTCAGAACTTAGCACATTACAAGGCAGCTTGGCAAATTGCTCATGGAAACACATACACACACATACAGGCATGCAAACACCCCTAACATTGTGCCACAGACATATGGCCATTGAATGAAACTGAATAATATCTTTGAAAAGCCAATAAAATTTGAGCTGGAGGCAAGTAACTGAAACCAAAATAGGAATGAACCTCTCACTTGGAAATTGAGAAAAAAATAATTTTAAATAAAGTGCCTGAAACTGTAGCCCAAAGAACCTTTCCTGGGAACATCTTGATACAAATAATGAAGTAAGGATTACAACAATAATAACTTAAGAGAATATCCCCCCAAAGAAGAAAGAGATGTCAGGTAACCAAATTATATTTTTCTTATTTTTATATAAACACAGTATAATATTGTAGTAGATTAATGGAGGCTACAAATTCTTTGGCAGTCCATCCACTGACAGCCACAGCTTCACTCACCTCTTTAATCTGCAGTAAAGGAGATCCAGGTAATTTTGTGCCAACTTTAGATGTGTCAATGACCTTGGGACTCTGCAGCACAAGTAGAAACCAAAAAGACTGGGGAGAAGCTATTAATGAGGACTAGAACAGTGAGGGAATTGTTATGCCAGGACTTCAGTGTTCCTTTCATTTCACCTTTTGGGAATAAGATTACCTACTTCAATCTTGCAAATATCTTTTGCATTCCTTGCTACTCTATATTGGTATGCAAGTGGCAAATTATATGTCCCTTCATGTCACTGGTCTATAGGTCAACTGATGCCATAACCAAAGAGTTGCATTTAAAAACTGGATCTTATGTAATCTTATCTTAGACCTTGAGCCTGAGTTGATATTATAATGAGATAAGAATTTGGAGGGCCTCACAGGAAATAAATATATTTTGCATGTGGTGGGAATATAAATGCTTTGTTGCCATAGGGAAGACTGAAATGAATAAAAGATGGATGGAATTTGTTTTTGTAATCCTCCCATTGACATGTTTTGTCTTCTATCCCTACCCGTAAATTTGATCTAGACTTGTAACTTGCTTTACCAGTATAACACTGCAGAAATGACACTCTGGGACATCTCAGACTAGGTCATGAGGGTACTATGGCTTTTATGTATGTCTCCTAAAACATTGTTTTGGAAGTTCTGAGACTTTAGGCTAAAGAGACTTTGTGTAGGGGCCCTTACATAGAGAAGAACCCAGATGAGTCAAGTTTTCCCAATGATCTCCGTCAAAGTGCTAGGCATGTGAGTGAAGTAGTCTTCAACTCTCTTAAAGATTCACCTGCCAGCCTTTGAATGATGCTAGTTGACACCTTGAGTGTGCAACAATCATCTTCCTGTGTCATACATGAATTCTTCAAAAAAATTAGGTGAAGTGAAGTGGTAGTTGTTTTCATTTGTTAAGCTTTGGAGTGGTTTATTATATAGCAATCTACAATAGCTAACAGAATAATCATTCATTTTCCATTCTCCAATGCGTTTTCTGAGTGAGTGGAGAAAGGCAAATCCCCCTGAAGTCTCCAATGAGGGAAGATGTACAATGCTACAGAGTGCAATGTATGTGAGTGTGGTGTGAGGCAGCATGTTTTGGCTACAATGAGAATGAAAAAAAATAAGACATAGAAGAGTGAATGAATTAAAAATCAGATTGGTTTGGGATTCAGGTCTCAATTCTACCACGAATTACTTGTAATCACTGGTTTAGCCAGTAAAGTTGGACCTCTTTGCCAAGATTTAGCAATGAACCTCTCACTATCCTTGTCCCATCAAAAAGTCTCCATTGTTCTGTGGACAAAGGGCCTCCATTGTTCTGGGTTTCATTAAGTAAGGATTAGTACACCGGCTTTGCAGCAGGAGGGAAAAAAGAAGGCATACATTTCTTTGTTTTCCTTTAGTCTGGTTCTTTTTACTCATTTATGCTTATAACCTGTTTGCCAAATGGTGGAAGGTAAATGTCCTGAGGCCAAAGGTTGTGAGAATCCCTTAGTTTTAAGAGCTTATACAGTGGGATTGCTGGGTCATAAGGCATTTCTATTTGCAATTTTTTAA
>NW_024071505.1:0-7300 GCF_014754425.2 Oryx dammah
GAGATATCATCTTCCGACCGCGGATTGGACACCCTGACCAAGCCCCCCCTCCTTGGGTAAAACCTTTTTTGCCTCAACAGGGATTTTCTACCCCTCAGGTGTTGGCGACACATGTAAGAAAGAACCCAAAGAATCTCAAGGAGCCTGAACCAACGGCACCGCTATATACCTCATCTTGCAGGGGGAATTATTAGGGGAAGCACACTGACTGAAACCGCCCCACCCTGGCCAGGCACCATAGTAACCATTTGCATGAGTTGTTTTAAGCCTCCACCAACCGGAAGAGTTCGGGAAAGGTTTAAAGGAGACACCGCCTGTACCTTGTGAGCCACGCGGCAGAGCAGTGCTCCTGGGTTTCCTTACCCTGCTGCTCTCCACCTGGATGCCCTTTCCCCATAAAATCTCTTGCTTTGTCAGCACATATGTCTCCTCGGACAATTCATTTCCGAGTGTTAGGCAAGAGCCCAGTTTCGGGCCCTGGAAGGGGTCCCTCTTCCTGCAACAAATGGTGACTCTGGTGGGATTCTTCTTCGCCAAGACTGACATCCTGACCACTCGGGGTACTCAGGGGCCAGCTTGCCTGCCAATGGACCAGACCCAGCGGCCGCAACTGGGACCCTTTTGTCCCTGGTCTCCTCCTGACGTGGACAACTGGCCAGAGTGCCCCGACCGGTAAGAAACAAGAGACTTTATTGATCTCTCTCTCCTTAACCCTGCCTATCCTTCCCTGTTTTTCTAGTTCCCTGGTCCTGGACGCAGAAATCTGGTCGAAGGGCCCTCAGCCTGAGCTGAGGATTGGAGACTGATCACCTCCTCTTGGCAGAGAACTCAAATTCTGGTTCTGATTTCTGGTAGGGCTGAGTTCCAGTCCTCCCATCTCTGGAAGCCCAGGGAAAAGTCCCATAACGCCTGGGTATCTGTAGGTGGCAGGAGATGTCTGTAAGGCCACCCCTTTTGCCTCCTCTCCTGCCTCCTCCCCCTTCTTCTTTCAACCTGGCTTCCTTTCCTCCCTTAAAATGTTTGATGTTAGTGCTTAGAGCTGAAGTTCTGTGTCTCTATAGGAGGTTTTCTGAGAGACTGTATTTTTGTATTTAAGAGCTTCCCTAGTGGAGCCGAGGTTAAAGCATCTGCCTGCAATATGGGAGACCTGGGTTCGATCCCTGGGTCGAGAAGATCCCCTGGAGAATGAAATGGCAACCCACTCCAGTGTTCTTGCCTGGAAAATCCCATGGATGGAAAGGCTTGGTGGGCTACAGTCCACAGGTCGCAAACAGTCTGATACGACTGAGCGACTTCACTTTCACTTTGATGAGGACTGCCGGGTTTATATGTGTGTGTGTTTTAACTTTGTGATCTGTGTTGTGATTTTTGATGGCCATTTTGCTTTGTCTGGCCACCATGTGGTTTAGACCTGCCGCCATTTGTTAGAACTTGATTTTCTTTCCCTGTGCCTTGAGACCAGGGCTCTCAGGAACACTTATCTAGACCATCTCTAACTCCTGACACTGGGGAAAAAAGAAAGACTTAAAGCTAAATCTTGCACTGTGTCTGGCTAAATATGTCTTGGTATGTCTTGTCTCTGGGTAATATTTTTGAGGTTAATTTATATATGAGATCTATTTATTTGGCTTAAAAAAAGATAAGCACTTACAAATCAAGTCATTCTAAATTAAACAATAAATTCCAGGTTCATGTAAATATTCAATGTTAAATACCTGATATTAATGTTTGTTTGTTAACCTATCTAATATAGACATGTCTTAGAGTAATTAACATTAAGTAAAATATTTTCATTGTACCTAGGTTTAAACCCGTTTAATTGATCTTTTTGATAAAACTTCTTAAATAGAACTCTTTTGAAGTTCTTTTGATCTCTAGCTAACTTTGGGGTGCTTCAGAGGGCCCCTGGAACATCCCAAAGAGAGATATTAAACTGTGTTTATTTGGTTGGTTAAATTACATAAAAAAGATTATCAAATGAGTAAAAAATCTGCTCATATTATAATGTAAGGTAAAATAACTAATACAGATATCCTAGAAATTATATGGAGTTTTTAACATTCTGATATGTCCTGGTATTTTAATGGAAAACCTGATGACTTCACAAAAAGTTAGCAAAAGGACTGAATGAACCAGTGAATATGCTTATAACTTTTATGGTTTCTATCTGAAAAATTATGGGTTTAAATCTTATGTTTTCAGGGAGTAGAGAAAATCTTCCTATCAAACTAATTATGACAATACTTTGGTAAAATTAAATATTATAAACAAAACAATTATATTTTCTGACTCCTCTAAAAATTGGAAGTTCTTAGGTTTCCAGTAAGTTTATCAAATGAGTTAGGAAGGTTATCTCACAGATACAAAAAATCTCAAGAAATTTTTGAGACTTTAAAAAGGGAAGAATTCACCTAGATTTGTTAGGCAAAATCTGTGATAAGACTTTGGTGTGAGATTCCCAGCCCTGTTTTATTTTAAAAGTTCAGTCTGAGACTCTATAAATGTTTCAGCAAAATAAAAAGCCTATGATCAATTATGGTTATAAAAATCATCAGACCAAAATTAGTGAAAACAGACCTATTTTGCAAACAAACTAGCCTTAATTTGGTTATATTTAATAAAAATAAGGGTAACTTTAAGGGAAAAAAGAAAGATATTTCAAAATGTTAAATACCAGTTTGTTAATGGAAGTCTGCATCTAGTAAGACTCATCTCTTAGACAGTTCTTTGCTGTTATGTGATGTTAATGTAAAATTTAATTGAATTCTTAAAGAACACCCTAAGTTTCTTTCTGAAGCTTATCTCAGTAATCTATCTTTGGATGAAGATCAGATGCCTCATGACCTGCAACCAGGACTGGAAAAAGACATAATTTAAGGGACTGTCTCCAGCATGGATGGAAGGACATTTTTATCAGGAGAAACTACAGTACACCAGGATGAGAAGACGATGACATCAGAGGGAGACACCTTCCCCAAGATGCTGGACCTGATTCGTATGATCATTTATGTTTTCTTGACTTCTTAGACCTTTGCATATAAGTCAAATGCTTTTCTATCATAGGCCTGATCGTATGCTAGTTTTAAAAATCAATCCAATTGTTGGGTTTGTGGCCAATTACCTGTGTCTAGTTCTGGGTTACCTTGGTAAATTTCTCTACTACCAGACTCTAACTGGTTGGCCCTGAGAAAATTTACTTAAAAAAAAAAATATAGTCATATTCAGGTCACTGTGATATTACTAGATAGGATCCCCTCACTGGGCCAATTAATAATGCCTGCTCTGACTCTGGCTATAAATTCAAGCTTTTTTCTATTACCCAAGCTCAATCAGCACAAGAAAAGTTTCCGCAAAGGAGGGGAAAATCTCCCACAATTATGGGATGGATTTATATAGATAATACCAGGCTACAGTAATTTAGATTTAAAGTCTCCTCTATGTTGAAAAGAAAAAAAATTAAATCATACTAAAGATAATCAGTCTAGTAACACTAGAAAACCGGGCTATGTGCCTTATAAATGGTGCCAACATGTAATTTCTCTGAAAGATAAAGATTCTACAGGGCAGACTAAGTCAGATGACCTGAAGATATACTGGGCTACATCTAATGGAAGTTCTTAACATAAGTCTTACTTGTGACTTTACTAATACTGCTGGCTATGTTATTTGTATTTCCCCTGTTTTACAAAATTGCTGTTTCTTACACTGTCAAATGTGTGTGTGAGGCCTCTAATAGAATAATATATAGTCCCGTATGAGATCAATGATGGTAACAGTGTAACTCTAGATATGGCAAGAAGCAACAAGAGGAAATATTTTCCTGGACCAAAAAGCTAGTAAGACAGGTGGTCCAGAGAATTTTAGATACTGCTTTATGGCCTAGTCCAGTAACAGCACATTGAGTGGCCTGTTTACCTGAGAATGGACACTCTCAGCACCATGGGATAAAATGGTCATGAAGTGCCCCCCTCATAATCATGGTCAAGTTTATGAGCAAAAAGGGGCTCTGCCAACATAAGACTGACACTCGCCATTTACATCTACGAAGATTAAATCATGGCCGCTGCAACTGCTGACTTTCAATGCCCCTGAAAGGAGTTCAGGGTGAAAATCAGGAATGAGGCACTCTGTGCTCTGGGAAAAACTGGCAGAACAGGCCTTCAGATAGTTAGATCTTTTCAAGAGAAGATTTTATGAGTCCCAATTTTGCATCTTCTCATACCTAGAGAAACACTGACATCATTAACGGTAAAATCTGCTTTGGCTATTAAGGAAAAGTTTACAATTAAAAGTCAAAATAGAGTAGCTATCGTTCAGATATCCTGGAAAATAACTAGGTGATGCTATGGGTGTACTTTCAGATTAGACCTTGTATTGCTAAACACTTGAGTTTTCTGAGTCGTGTCAGGCTTAAATGCCACCATTTTCAAAACAATGTCAGCTGGAAGTTAGTAAATTCCAGTTATCACTCCTCCAACTACTTCTAATTGGGTCTGTTACACCAAAATGGCAGACCAAGGGATTAGGATTTTAATCATACAAGACTCAGATCTAGAACTTGAAACTCAGAAATGCTTCCAATTCAGTATCTATACTCCAAGCTGGGGCAGTCCTATGCCCCATGTTGACAGGAAGTTATCACAGTCATATTGCCTCAGGTAGAGAGAGACTTTTGCTCTGCTAGGCAGGCCTACACCCATGCACAGCAGGAAAAAGTTACAGAAGAAAGAGAACTCCGCCCCAATTCCCAAAAAGTATGAGTCTCTTTGAGTATGAAGTCTCTCAGGGGGCTTATGTACTGCGTTAGGGGAAGAACGTTGTTTTTATGTGAATCACTCAGGGGTAGTAAAGAAATCTATGGCCAAAGTAAGGGAAGAGCCAGCCCAATAGAAAAGAGAGCGAGAAGCCCAACAGGGATGGTTTGAGTCCTGGTTCCAACAGTCCCCATGGTTAACAACGCTGATTTCCACCCTGGTGGGCCCTCTCATAGTGCTACTACTGATTCTCACTCTTGCCCCCTGTATCCTAAATAGACTTATCACATTTGTTAAGGAGTGCATCAATACAGTCCAGGTACTAGTACTGAGGCAACAGTATCAGGCCCTGCCCCAAAATAAAGAGGAAGATTCCTCTATGTAGCTGAAGACAGGGGGGAATGTTAGGACCAAACTGGAGCCAGGACAGGTTCTAAGGGGCAGGCTAGGCCTGAGGTTTAGTCTCTAGGAAAGCTGAGGCACTGGAAACTCCCACAGGCAGTGTAGCTTGACCTATCAGAAAAATCCCCGTAGCCCCCCCGCCCGCGCCAGACCCGAGCCAATCTGGATAGGGATGCGAGGTTTAATAGTGCCGTGCGCATGTACGGTTTAGCCAATCAGCTATGCTGTTACAGGAACAAAAAAACCGTCTGTATAAAAGTAGATGTGATTCAGAGCTCGGGGCTCTCGTCAAGACTCCACTATGCTGGATGAGACGGGAGCCCTAACTCGAGCTAGCAATAAACCCCTTTATGCTTTTGCATTGCTGTGGACGTCTTATTCTCTCAGTTTTGGGGACTCGGACTTCCGGCACAACATTTGGGGGCTCGTCCGGGATCCCTTTAACTGGGAAGAATAACACTCTCCCGGCAGAAGGGGTATCCTCACTAGGAGGAGAGATCTCTGAACACCGGTGTTAATTCTGGTTAAGTCCAGCATAAGGCTGAGGCCCAGCATCGTGCTGGGGAGGCTGCTGGCTCTGTTTTCTGGTTAAGACCAGCATAAGGCCGAGGCCTGGCATCATGCTGGGGAGGCGGCTGGCTCTGTGGACGTCCTGCCGGTGAGATACTCTCAAGGGGAGAAAAAGGTTAAAAAGAGGGGGCCCGGGAAGACCTAGTACTGTGCTTTTGGCTGACGTACATTTGTTGTCTGTTTGTTGCGTCTGTGTGAGTGCCGGCACTGTCTCTGCTCTTTGTGTGCTCATTTGGTCTCCTGTGTTTTTCTCTGTAATCATGGGACAAACAACTTCTACTCCTTTGTCTCTTATGACTGACCACTTTTCTGATTTTAAGTCTAGAGCACAGAATCTATTGGTGCTGGTGAAGAAGAACAAATTAATAACCTTTTGCAGCGCAGAATGGCCGACCTTCCATGTAGGCTGGCCCTCAGAAGGCACCTTTGACTTGGGAACTGTACACCACCGCTGGCCTTCAGAAGGCACCTTTGACTTGGGAACTGTACACCAAGTCTGAGATATCATCTTCCGACCGCGGATTGGACACCCTGACCAAGCCCCCCCTCCTTGGGTAAAACCTTTTTTGCCTCAACAGGGATTTTCTACCCCTCAGGTGTTGGCGACACATGTAAGAAAGAACCCAAAGAATCTCAAGGAGCCTGAACCAACGGCACCGCTATATACCTCATCTTGCAGGGGGAATTATTAGGGGAAGCACACTGACTGAAACCGCCCCACCCTGGCCAGGCACCATAGTAACCATTTGCATGAGTTGTTTTAAGCCTCCACCAACCGGAAGAGTTCGGGAAAGGTTTAAAGGAGACACCGCCTGTACCTTGTGAGCCACGCGGCAGAGCAGTGCTCCTGGGTTTCCTTACCCTGCTGCTCTCCACCTGGATGCCCTTTCCCCATAAAATCTCTTGCTTTGTCAGCACATATGTCTCCTCGGACAATTCATTTCCGAGTGTTAGGCAAGAGCCCAGTTTCGGGCCCTGGAAGGGGTCCCTCTTCCTGCAACAAATGGTGACTCTGGTGGGATTCTTCTTCGCCAAGACTGACATCCTGACCACTCGGGGTACTCAGGGGCCAGCTTGCCTGCCAATGGACCAGACCCAGCGGCCGCAACTGGGACCCTTTTGTCCCTGGTCTCCTCCTGACGTGGACAACTGGCCAGAGTGCCCCGACCGGTAAGAAACAAGAGACTTTATTGATCTCTCTCTCCTTAACCCTGCCTATCCTTCCCTGTTTTTCTAGTTCCCTGGTCCTGGACGCAGAAATCTGGTCGAAGGGCCCTCAGCCTGAGCTGAGGATTGGAGACTGATCACCTCCTCTTGGCAGAGAACTCAAATTCTGGTTCTGATTTCTGGTAGGGCTGAGTTCCAGTCCTCCCATCTCTGGAAGCCCAGGGAAAAGTCCCATAACGCCTGGGTATCTGTAGGTGGCAGGAGATGTCTGTAAGGCCACCCCTTTTGCCTCCTCTCCTGCCTCCTCCCCCTTCTTCTTTCAACCTGGCTTCCTTTCCTCCCTTAAAATGTTTGATGTTAGTGCTTAGAGCTGAAGTTCTGTGTCTCTATAGGAGGTTTTCTGAGAG
>NW_024071506.1:0-7300 GCF_014754425.2 Oryx dammah
GTGGTCATGTATGGATGTGAGAGTTGGACTGTGAAGAAGGCTGAGTGCCAAAGAATTGATGCTTTTGAACTGTGGTGTTGGAGAAGACTCTTGAGAGTCCCTCGGACTGCAAGGAGAACCAACCAATCCATTCTGAAGGAGATCAGCCCTCGGATTTCTTTGGAAGGAATGATGCTCAAGCTGAAACTCCAGTACTTTGGCCACCTCATGCGAAGAGTTGACTCATTGGAAAAGACTCTGATGCTGGGAGGGGTTGGGGGCAGGAGGAGAAGGGGACGACCCAGGATGAGATGGCTGGATGGCATCACTGACTCGATGGACATGAGTCTGAGTGAAATCCAGGAGTTGGTGATGGACAAGGAGGCCTGGCGTGCTGCAATTCATGGGGTCGTAAAGAGTTGGACAAGACTGAGCAACTGAACTGAACTGAATTGTTCTGCAAGTGAGAAGTAAGAGGGCTTCTGGATCCAGAATGGTTAAAAGTGTTATCATTTGTTTAACCTTGTGATCTTGTAGCTGACTAGCACACTGTAGTGCCCGGCATCATGGGAAAGTATTTACAGATGTCACTAGCCCAAGAAAAGATCAAAATTCAAAGTACAGTTTCTACTGAATGAGTATCACTTTCACGCCGTCATGAAGTTGAAGTTGAGAAACTGTTAAGTTGAGACTATCTGTAATGTGTTTTGGGGGAAGTACGAAGCTAATTAGCATATTTTAAAGTTCCAAAGCTATTCCTCAGTAAAGACACCTGTTTAATTATGTTTAACCTGTGTATCCTATACTTTTCTATCCCTGGAATGCTATTGTTTTTGTTGGCAGTGTAACGCTTCTACATATTCCATGGAATTAGTCACCCACAGAAAAGCAACATTAGGAATTGCTAGTCTAGGCTTGTGGGCCAAGACTGGAGTGGTGGAAAAGGAAAGTAAAAGAAATTATTGGGTTCAAGACACATTTCAAAGGCAGAGTGAGTTGACATAATCGCTGCATACATCAAGTGCGAGAGATGCTCCCTGAGTGATTATAAAGTTTGGAGGAAGAGAGAATATAAGGCCAAGGGACAAGGACTGTATCTTATTTCCTTTCTCTTTCTCTTTGCACTTCACAGAGGACTGAGAACATGATCCATACACAACAAATAGGCAGTTACAGATTTCTTGTCTAGTATCTGAGTTAATATTAGCGAGAGGACTATTTAGATATTACATGCTAAGCTATCCAGAACTATCAAAGTGAAAGTGTTAGTTGCTCAGTCATGTCCAATTCTTTGCAACCCCATAGACTGTAGCCCGCCAGGCTCCTCTGTCCATATGATTTCCCAGACAAGAATACTGGAGTAGGTTGCCATTTCCTCCTCCAGGGGATCTTCCCAACCCAGGGATGCATCCTGGGTCTCCTGCATTGCAGGCAGATTCTTCACTGTCTGAGCCACCAAGGAAGTCTGCATATCAGGAGATAACTATCAAAGGTAGACTGAAATTCTTCTCATGTCCTGAAAGTTGGAGATATTTACCTTGACTCTGCAAAGGCTTTATCCATTTAGCAAAAGCCAAGGTCTCTTGTCCTATGTTCTTAGGCTCTGCTTCCTGTTCTCCTCCAGCCTTTGGGTTTTTCCTTATCTTCTCCCACTTCAAGATTTGGGCTGGATCTGAACATGTCTTAGGTAGCTTTTAACTCTGTGCTCTACATGGACTCTGTTCCTATCCTTTGGCTCCTCTATTTCTGGCTGCTTCAACAACCTTTACAGCTCCAGCCCCAGTTGGTTTCAGGGATAACAGCCCCTTGGCCAGCATCCCAGATGGGCTGGCTCCAACCTCTCCTAAGGGAATTAATTATTTACCCCGGGTTATTTCTAGGCATGACTCAACTGGATGTTCTTAGCCCAACTCAGGGTTGATGACGCAGGGCACAATTCCAAACAGTATTGATTCATGACTTCCATCTTATTCGTATCTCCCCTAGTTCAAGATTTTAACATAGGTTTCCCAGTATTCGTTTACCTAATTTATTTCATTGCCTTACTGATTTCTCATGGTCATTTTTGTGATCAGGTATAGTTAGCAGGTTGCAAATTAAGACTTCCAGTCCTGCCACTAACCAGTTGTATGTGACTCTGGGCATTGTATTAACCTCTCTGAACATCACTCTCCTGAAGCAGTAATATGAGGATAAAAATTATGTTATCTTAATGATATCTCCCTGATGGTTATAGGATGGATCAAAAGAGATAATACCCATAAAGAATGTAGCAGGGCTGCTGGCATAGAAGTTGTTTGATAAAGACTAGTTATTATGGAGCCTCTCAGAGAGAATAAGACCTGTGAATTAAGGTTTTATTATAGGATTAATGCATTTTAAGTAAAATATTCATTTCTTTCAAATTTATACAGTGACTCAGACCATATCAACAAAACATTGTTTCATGAATATTTGTAAGTTATTTTTTACTAGCACTAACTTCCTTGCATTTAGGGCTTCTTTGATAGCTCAGTCCATTAAGAATCCACTTGAAATGCAAGAGATCCAGATTTGACCCCTGGGTCAGGAAGATTCCCTGAGAAGGAAGTGGCAACCCACTACAGTATGCTTGCCTGGGAAATCCCATGGACAGAGAAGTCTGGTGGGCTACAGTCCATGGGGTTGCAAAGAGTTAGACACTACTGAGTGACTAAACCACCACCACCATATATGTATATATGTATATGTGTGTGTATATGTATATATATATATGTATAAAATCCAGTTTTTATAACCAGTTTCCATAGAGTATTTGATTATATTGATAATGCCAAAATTAAACAGCAGGGTAATTTTTGCCCAAATGATTAAAAACACTTAATTTGAAAATTTTTAATAATTGCTAATTTATAGTTCACCTTTGTAATCAATAGGAATAAGGTAATAGCTGTGGTAAACATATGAGAACCAGTCTATGCAAAATGTCCTATTTACAACATATCTTTGTATCAAATCATCACTTTGTACACCTAGACTTAACACAGTGTTTTACATCAATTACCTCTCAATAAACCTGGGGAAAGACTATCCCCAAAGAGCAAATTGGGCAGGGAATCAGAAGCGTTATCAGGAAATAGCATGAATCCCTTTTTCCATGAAAGGGAATGATAGATTCTTGGCCCATCCCCTCCACCTCTCTATTCTTAAACATTTGTGAGGGCCCAGTGTTTACTGAGAGCTTGCCATGAGTCAGGCTTTGTTTTTCCATCTATAACATTTTGGACAATTCATCATATTAGCTAAGTGATCTTTAACAAAGATCTGTTTCATACTTGGATCAATGATTTCTGTGCTGCTTTTTCAACCACAAGATAATTCTACATTTCTTCTATTACCAAGTACTCACCAATGTAGTATATTTTAAATTTGACCTTAGTTATTTAAAATACAAAGATTTTTTACTATAGAGATGTATTTAGCAGCATGTTTAAAATGTGCTTAAAAATATACCTTTTTTTTTTTCCAAATCAATCTAGAGGTATACCTGAGTGATTAAACATCTTAAATAATTTACTAAAAATTTTGCTTTTATTCACATGCAATTTATTGGTAAAAATCTGATGAGTCTGCCCTAAAAGTCTAGAAACATTTTCTATTTCTTCAAGGAAATAAGTATCCAAGTTCATTTGTGAATTTCAGTGGGCTGATGCCTTCTAGAAAACAAAAGAAAAGTTTGAGAAATAATGACTTTGACATTCAGGATAAATTGTATATTCAAAAGAATTTGGCAGAATGAAGCAATCTGAGGCCTTGCATTTAAACTATATTTTGAACTGATTTCTACTCCTATAGAAGGTGACCAAATACTTCCATCAAAGAGGCTAATGCCGATAACTCACTCTCAAGCTCAGTTTTCCTGGGCCTCCCTGCAGACAGGAGAGAAGGCCTCTGGGGTATTCAGGTTCAGTGAAGCCTAGCTGAATAATTGTAGAAAATAAACACCCTTAGGAAGTATGGAAAAGGTGAATGGTAATAAAATGTTATTAAACTTAGAGATTTCAGCTTTCTCCCTTGTTTCTCCTGGCATATTTCAAAGGAAATGCCACAATGACTCTGAGGTTTTTTAAGTCACATGCTGAACTTGCAATAGTATTAGAAAGGAAAGCCATTGTGAAATAGAAAAAGAAAAGAGCAGTTAGGACACTTTAATGAACACTTGAATGCACCTCAAATGAAAAACAGATGTGCTTTGTTAAATTTAACAGCGTTTCTTATTCAGATTGAGGTAGCTAGCCTAGCCAGTGGGGTAGATTTGGCTACAACCAGATCTTACTCTAGGAAAGTTTATATTTTTTTTGTTGTTCTGTTCAGAAAATTTCCCAGTTTTTTCTGCATTTAAATAAAACCAAGCATTTGAAAATTTAAGCCTTGAAAATTTATCTTATTCATGTATTTTGCATTACTAATTTTTTTCTATACAAGCAAGTTCATTACTTTTAAAATTCATGGAATAGTTTTAGTTTTGTAACTACTGAATAAATCTTATTCTGGCATTTCATGATTTTTAAAAATTGCATCATTGTCACATAACAACATAGGTTACTATTAATGGTTTAGAGCAGCAACTGATGTTATATTAAATACATTTCATTGATACTCTTCACGCCTAAAAAATGTTGATCCACACCTTCCCTGTCAACCTCCTCCAAAAAAAAAAAAAACCCTACTATACAAAGTTTTTCTGGGCAGTCCATTTCAGTCCATCAGTCAGTGGTATTTTTTCCCATGCACCAAACTTTTGCTAACCTATCTCATTTGATTCATTCAGTGGAGACATGGTCACAAGCCAATGCAGGCTCACCCACATGACCCTTTCCTGAGAGTATAAATTATATTACTACTCCAGCCCTAGCAAGTTTTGAGATGCACTAGGTTTCCTGGTTTGGAGTTTAAAAAATGTTTTGGCATATATATTGAACTGCATCTGGTATTCTATTTAACCATGTGTGTGCCAGACTAGTCTTCATAGGTGGTTCATTGGTAAAGAATCCTCCTGCCAATGCAAGAGACTCAGGAGGCGCAGGTTCCATCCCTGGGTCAGGAAGATCCCCTGGAAGAGAAAATGGTAACCCACTCCAGTATTCTTGCCTGGGAAATCCCATTGGCAGAGGAGCCTGGGGGGCTACAGTCCATGGGGTCACAAAGAGTTGGAAGTGACTGAGCGCTCATGCACATGGTAGAAATCAAGAAAAAACAAAGACAGAAAAAAAAATTGGGGGTGGGGTTGAGGAGAGGGTGGATAAGACATTTAGTATATTAACATTAGTGTATAACATGTTATTAATTTTTCAATGACTTCACTAGGCATTACATGAGGTGTCAAAGGAGACACAATCTTAGTTCACAACAAGGTGAGAGAAGTGTGTGATTTATTCAGTGACCTCCAGTGAGGCACTGATGAAAATACAGACAATTCAGACTATAATAGGTGGCTCTGGATGAAAATATGTTAAGCGTTTCATGTCTTTTTATTTCTCTGTGTATTTTGGTTTGATGCCCAGGAAATTTATTCTATTTTGTTTTTAATCTTTATCATTTAAAAAGAAAGTCCGTAAACCAAAGCTACAACCAGGTCACTAAACAGCAGGGAGACGATATAATAAGCTAAGTAAACAGTGGAGGAAAGAAAGCATCCCCAAACTGTCATAGTTAAGACAGGCTTGCCTCGTGGAAATTCCCATCAGAGCAACATCAAGGCCAACTTCAATACGCAACAGGAGATGGGAAAGAAGACAAACAAAATGGCAATGTTTCAACAGGACAGAACTCCTAGCTCCAAAATCGCTTCTAAGACTAGATCAGTCTTTCTGAAGAAGGGAAAGGAAAGATACTGCCTTAAAGTCAACTAGCTTAATACTCTGTTAGAAATCACATGTAAGTCGCTAGTTGTAATTGGAATTTTACACTGTTATACAGTCCATTTCATGCACATTTCAGGTCAGGGCGTCAAATTACTCATTCTTTCTTTCTGTTTCTTTACTCCTTTAGGAATCTTCAGGGTTGCAGGATATCTTCTGTGTTTTAAGTAGGGTAAAAATTTCAGTTGTACACAAAAAGTCACTTTCTTAAAAACAACTCTTTCATAAAAAAATTTAATAAGAGTCTAAGCACTGCCATATTAAAAGAGGTTAGATTTGAAGCAAAATAAGTGACTGATTTTTTACATGATAAATGTTTTTACTTGGTTTTCAGTAAACCAGATCTCTAGTTTGCAGACTTAGTTAGGGGATGGTGGGGAAGCCAGAAGGCAAGGGAGAGTATATCTCACCTGTCTGAACTTGGTAGTTACCTGCATACCTCATCCCCTCAGTTCCCTGACTCTTTCTCTCATCTCAACTCCAGGGATGTTTCCTTAGCCAGATTTTTTGGCAAATGCTAGATCTTGTATATCAGATACATCAGATATATCTTGAACATCTACTATCCTGCTATTCAGATGTGGTTCCTGTCCTCGCTTAGCTTTAACAATTTGAGGATTCTTCACATGTGAGTGATAATTTTATTTTTCTTGTTAATATCTCCATGTGAGAATGAACAGATTGTCATTTAAAATTCCCTTAGAAGTTACAAAATCACATATTAAAAGCTATTACTTGCTTTTAAAAAGCAAGTTTTGACTTGCTTGTTTATGACTTCCTATGCTGGATCATGGAAAAAGCAAGAGAGTTCCAGAAAAACATCGATTTCTGCTTTATTGACTATGCCAAAGCCTTTGACTGTGTGGATCACAATAAACTGTGGACACTTCTTCAACAGATGGGAATACCAGACCACCTGACCTGCCTCTTGAGAAACCTGTATGCAGATCAGGAAGCAACAGTTAGAAGTGGACATGGAACAACAGACTGGTTCCAAATAGGAAAAGGAGTACATCAAGGGTGTATACTGTTACCCTGCTTATTTAACTTATTATGCAGAGTACATCAGGAGAAACCCTGGACTTGAAAGAAACACAAGCTGAAATCAAGATTGCCGGGAGAAATATCAATAACCTCAGATATGCAGATGACACCACCCTTATGGCAGAAAGTGAAGAGGAACTCAAAAGCCTCTTGATGAAAGTGAAAGAGGAGAGTGAAAAAGTTGGCTTAAAGCTCAACATTCAGAAAACAAAGATCATGGCATCTGGTCCCATCACTTCATGGGAAATAGATGGGGAAACGGTGGAAACAGTGTCAGACTTTATCTTTTGGGGCTCCAAAATCACTGCAGATGGTGATTGCAGCCATGAAATTAAAAGACGCTTACTCCTTGGAAGAAAAGTTATGACCAACCTAGA
>NW_024071507.1:0-7292 GCF_014754425.2 Oryx dammah
CTCATGATGTACTCTGCATAGAAGTTAAATAAGCAGGCTGACAATATGCAGCCTTGACGTACTCCTTTTCCTATTTGGAACCAGTCTGTTGTTCCATGTCCAGTTCTAACTGTTGCTTCCTGGCCTGCATACAGATTTCTCAAGAGGCAGGTCAGGTTGTCTGGTATTCCCATCTCTTTCAGAATTTTCCACAGTTTATTGTGATCCACACAATCAAAGGCTTTGGCATAGTCAATAAAGCAGAAATAGATGTTTTTCTGGAACTCTTTTAGCAAGGATCAAAAAACAATGCATGCTACACCTAGAACTGAAAAGGCCTAAGCATTGTTTCTTAAGCACTTGAAAGAAGTTAGTAATGCCATGCATGCACTTTGAATCTCTTCTGATTCTGTCTACAATACTGCATGTTCCCCTGAATCATTCAGCTGTCACATACTCACTTGTCACTGCTGAATGAACCTCAACCAAAAGTAAACGCATGAACCTCAAAGTTAACGAGCTGGAAGGGTCAGTATCTGAGCACGTCACTTTCCAGGATACTCCCACTGAGGCACTGCAGGTAGTTTCTTGTCCCGCAGTTCTTTCCTATTGTCAGCCTGCCTGAAACGTATTCATTTGCCCTCAGTACCCTGGAGGCAGGGTGGCTGCTAGCTAAGGTGCCTGGGAAACCATTGCAGAGGCAAGTGACAATGAATCAGCTTGTTCATCTTCTAGAAGGATATCTACATAATGTAGAATCTTGAGAGCAAAATGTATCTACAGATATGTCTTTTTAGCTTCACTATTTCCCTTTCTTTCTATACTAACAGGTTACTTCTCCACCCCAGCCCCCGCCCCCCTCCGCACCACCTGCCCACCCCCACGCTCCCACCCCTGCTGCAAGATGATCTAACTTGTTTCACTTTTTTTTTTTTTTTAACATTTTAGTTCAAATATTGCTGCAGTAAATGGATAACTTTGGTATAAAGGAGATGTTGACTCTACCTATGAGTCTGGAATTTGTGTCCCTCCTCCTCTTTGCTGCTTTCCTGGACACCAAACATCACATTCTCTGTCTTAGGACCTGCTTCGAGTTGGTCATAAGACTGGCAGAAAATCAAGCCAAATCTAAGTGAATGGTTGTTGGAGTTACTCTCATATCCTGGAGCTGCGTGCGTCACAGAACAGGCTGCTTTTATTAAGAAGCATGGTTCTGATCAGAATCATTGCTCTGTGGTCCTGTTCATCAGAATTTCATGTTTGGAAACTGGATTTGGGTCTGGTCAGTTTTAAATTTTCTAATGTGGGAAAAGGTAACATAGGATAGTGTTAACCGTGCACTAGTAAACAGTATGTTCTAGATGATTTCAATATTGTTAATGCTGCATGTAGAGAATTACAAGAAGAGATACCCAAATGTTAACCTTAAGGAATGGAATTATCAATTATTTCACTTGATTGCTTACTTTTCAAAATAGTCCTAGATGACATGTACCACATCTGTCTCAGATAAACTAATTTTTAGAGAAAGAATAGTTTATCATACCAATATCCCAGAGTCAAAATATGCAACGAATACAAGTAAAAAATACATCTAATTGTGCTTCTCACTGCTCAAAACCAGTGTGGATGTTTTTCTTCTTGGCATACATCATTTGTTCTTTTCTTTAGAAAAAGCAAACTGTGTCCTGGACTCTTGGGAGTAAATGAAAAATACAAGCATGGCTGCTGCCTTCCCAGAATTAACTAGCTAACTAACCAACTAACTTTCTAGTGGAGAAATAAGCCGACAGCAAACCAAGGGTGTTATAGTCGATAACAGTTGTATGCATCCCTCATCAGAACACCCAGCCCTCCTTCTACAGAATAAATTCTGTCCTTGGCACATCAGGGCTCTGTCACAGCTCAGATGGTAAAGAATTAGGGGACTCTGGTTCGATTCCTGGGTTGGGAAGATCCCCTGGAGAAGGGATAGACTACTCACTCCAGTATTCTTGGACTTCCCTCGTGGCTCAGCTGGTAAAGAATCCTCCTACAATGTGGGAGAGCTGGGTTTGATCCCTGGGTTGGGAAGATCCCCCATGGGATCACAAAGCGTTGGACACGACTGAGCGACTTTCGCTTTCACTCACTCGGCACATCAGATGACAAGCGTGTTGAAATGTCTCATGGCAGCACCTGCTGCTGGTCAGTGCTTCAGTCTGAGCCTCATCCCTGTCGTGCACAGGGCAGTTTTCAGTTATCAGGGCATTGTTCAATTACTCAACTATTCACACACATAGAAAACAAACTTAGGGTCACCACAAAGAAAGGGGGATGGATGAGTTAAGAGGTTGTGATTAACATACATACACCGCTATGTGTAAAAGAGATAACAACAAGGCCCTACTGTATAGCACAGGGAACTATACTCAATATTTTGTAATAACCTCTAAGGGAAAAGAATCTGAAAAGGAGTATATGTGTAACCGAGTCACTGGGCTTTACACCTGCAACTAATACAACATAATAAATCAACTATACTTCAATTTTAAAAACAGAAGAAAAAAATGATTCGAGTGCTTACTCGCCCTTATTTTACAAAAATAAAAGTCCAAATAGTAGTTACAGGAAATGTAGATTGTATAAGTGTAATTTGAATGATACAAAGATGAAATTGTTAAGTGTGCCAGGAGTGAATCTCTAGCCTCAACCAGACAATCAGGCATTCAAGATTGTAAACAGAGTAAAAGAAGGAAGAAAATCAGAGAGCAAGAAAATCCTGGAAATATTCACTGTTAAATGTTGTAGCTAAAAGTTTAGGTATGTTTAGAGATTTTGATCTCACGTCTTAGCTCTGTAGGAAAGGAGTCCTCCTAAAACAAGTAAGTTTGTTTGATTTTTAGATACATTTGCAGAAGTGCTTTATGTTTGAAAGTTGGAACTGCCTTTGGTTTTCACTATTGGCTGTAGAATGTATTCTAAAGCAATTATCACGTCAGTGATGTTAACATCCATAAGTTTATAGTGATACTAATAAAAGAGAAAACTTACAAGCCATCTATAAGTTGCTATCATAAGTGGCTAAATTATATATTAATGGTAAAAGAAGAGGAAGAGTAAAACATGCATTCTGCCTTTCTTGGACAAATTGTATTTTAGAGTAGCCAAAGAGTTGTTAAGGAAAAGTCCTTCTGTATGAAATATTTCCTACTAATAACTGTAAAAGAAATGATTTTAAAAATCATTTCAGAAACTAAAAATATATATTTAAATAACAGTCATCAATGGCTGCTAAAACCATCGAAAGACTGATGGATAGAGTTTTAACGGATGGATTGGGTGGACAACACCTGGACCCACTGATCAACTGTAACGTCACTAAGAGTCGAATAACCATACATCATACACATCCTAAGGTGGTGCAATCAAATATATACTGTGTCATCTACGAAGTATTTTTGCCATTCCCGCAAATACTTTGAGTTTGAATCCAATCGTCCTATAAACGTATCTATCAGTTTATGGGGAGAAGGAAGAATGAACAATTTAGGAAAGTGTCAAACAACACCAAGAAGATATAATCAACTGACCCAAGAATGTGGAGAGTTCTACAGGACAAATGAGAGGATTTCCTCAATAAAGAAATTTACCTTAATAGATTTAGACACCAAACAACCAAATAGACTATGTGAATCCTGATTTGACCAATCAATTATAAAGAGATGTTTCAGACGCTTTTGAGCCAGTGGGGAAATGTGACCAAAGGCTGGATATTAGATGATATTAATACTAAGGATTTATTCATTTCAAGGTTAGTCATTTGTCAGTGTCATAATGGTATCGTGTCACAAGCACACAGTGGCGATGTTTTCTAAAGCAATCTGTTGTCTATTATGGACATAAAATGAATTAAGGGTGAAATCATATGATCTCTAGGACTGCCGTTAAGATACTCCAGAGGGAAGGGAGAAACAGCAGGACAGATGAAAGACGTTTAGGTGAGGGTTGAGAAGGGTTCAGACTTGGCGATGGGGAGTTCCTTGGTGGTCCAGTCGCTAAGACTGTGCTCCCAATGCAGGGGGCTGGGATTTGGTCCATGGTCTTGGAACTAGATCCCACATGCTGCATCTGAGTTTGCAAGCCACACCTAAAAGATCCTGCATGCTGCAACAAAGATCAAAGATCTCGCGTGTTACAACTAAGATCTGTGCAGCCAAATAAAGAAGTAAATAAAGATAAAATGTTTTTAAAAAGGCGGAGTGATGGGTTTATGCTGGAGATGGGGTATAATATTACATTCTCTATATTATGTGTATGTTTTATATTTTCTATAATAGGATGTGAAAATTGAAATCAATAATGCATACATACAGGCTTCAGGGCAGCTTATTTCTGCACCTGACTTGTTATTTGGGGAAGAGATTGAGTGAATGAATCCAAAGAACTATTACACTGGGATCCCTGAGTCATTGTGGGTGTACCTATCTAAATGTGTAATCCCAAGGGAAGGAGCATCTCCCTTTCTTTTTTTGTGGAACCCCCGAAGGGAAATACAACAGGAACAGCCACTGTGAGGACAAGACCCTCAATCCAAATCACTTCTTTTGGATGGCCTGTGTATCCACAGATGGCCAGAGGAATGGTCGCTGAAGCCCTCCCCCACACCTGGGGACGCAGGTATAATTATCTCAGACTGGGGGTGTTCATATATGGGCTTCCCTGCTGGCTCAGTCAGTAGAGAATCTGCCTGCAATGTGGGAAACCCGGGTTTGATCCCTGGGCGGGGAAGATCCCCTGGAGAAGGGAATGGCATACATATAAGGTATAAGGACATTGTGCTTGAATCCTGCGGGCAGCAGTGGACACTGACAAGACCACTTTCCAAGGGCACACCTTTGGAATGTTCCAGAGTCAGCAATGACACCAGGTTCCTAGCTGTTATAGCAGTGGGCTAACACCTTTCAGAGCAGTCAGCCCTGGTTGCGGTGGCTGTGATTCCTAGATGCAGGGAAGGAGGTGGAGCCAGGAGAGAAGGGGAGGTCTGGAATTCCCAACTGACTTAGCCATGTGGGGCCGGTGCTGACCAACCAGAGACATCCCTACGGTGAGACTCAGCGTGTTTGTCAGCTGGTGAAGCAGGATTTACTCATCACCCAGTTCTTGAATTACATGATTGTATCATTCATGATATTACATGGAAATGACTCTGACCAGACTTGGTGGTGTGACCAGGATGCTCCTCCCACTCCCTCTCTGTTGTGCAATCTTGGGCAGGTTGACCTTCTTTAAACTAGGATAATAATATCTTTCTTGCCTTTCTACCTCCTGGGTTGTTGTGAGGCACTTAAGAGATAATATATGGAACTATAATTTTTGTGAACTATCAAACAGTATTCAAATATAAGGGATCATTATGGCCATTAAGTGACCAGCTGATTTACATCTTAAAGTCACTTATTTTTTTTTAATTCTCTGCTGATAATGTTTAATTAGTACATTATAAAACAAGATGGTTAAGAAGCAACTACAGAGAAATTTAGCTTATAGTGTGATCTTTCTGTGTTCTCCAATGTGACATAGGAATTTCTGGAAATAAGAAAATTTTAGGACATCCCTTGTGGTCCAGTGGTTAAGAATTCACCTGCCAAGGCAAGGGACACAGGATCAATCCCTGGTCCAGGAAGATTCCACATGCCGTGGGGCAACTAAGCCCATTTGCCACAACTGCTGAGCCCACGAGCCTAGAGGCCATGCTCCACAACAAGAGAAGCCACTGCAATGAGAAACCCATGTGCTGCAACGGAACAGTAGCCACCCCCGACCACCACCCCTGCTCTTCAGAATTAGAGAAAGCCCACAGACAACAGCAAAGACCTAGCATAGTCAAAAATAAACAGAAAATCTTACGCAGGTAATATTTTATAGTTAGATCCTTGAATACATGCCCATCAATTTATGAGACAAATAAGTTGCTGTGTATATTCTACAAGTCACACTTATTATTTTACAAGCTCAATTTCATAATATTTCTTCTGTTCAATAATGTATAATAAACAGGGAAACTAGACCAAGGTTGTCAAACTATGGCCCATGGAATAAATCTGGCCACCATCTATTTTGGTATGGCCTGCAAAGCAGGAACCATTTGACATTTGGAAACTTTAAAACAAACTCAAAACAAGAATATTTTATGACATGTGAAAATTATATGAAATTCAAATTTCAGTGTTCATTAATTGGAACACAGCCACACCCACTCATTTATGTGCTGTATGTGGCTAAAATGACAGTAGAGCAGTTATGAGAGAGACCATATGGTCCACAAAGCCTAAAATATTTACTATTTGGCTCTTTACAACAGTTAAGGAAAGATATAAGCATCTGAATGCAGAGTTCCAAAGAATAGCAAAAAGAGATAAGAAAGCCTCCTTCAGCGATCAAAGAAATAGAGGAAAAGAACAGAATGGGAAAGACTAGAGATCTCTTCAAGAAAATTAGAGATACCAAGCGAACATTTCATGCAAAGATGGGCTCGATAAAGGACAGAAATGGTCTGGACCTAACAGAAGCAGAAGATATTAAGAAGAGGTGGCAAGAATACACAGAAGAACTGTACAAAAAAGATCTTCACGACCCAGATAATCATAATGGTATGATCACTCATCTAGAGCCAGACATCCTGGAGTGTGAAGTCAAGTGGGCCTTAGAAAGCATCACTACAAACAAAGCTAGTGGAGGTAATGGAATTCCAGTTGAGCTGTTTCAAATCCTGAAAGATAATGCTGTGAAAGTGTTGCACTCAATATGCCAGCAGATTTGGAAAACCCAGCAGTGGCCACAGGATTGGAAAAGGTCAGTTTTCATTCCAATTCCAAAGAAAGGCAATGCCGAAGAATGCTCAAACTTGCACTCATCTCACATGCTAGTAAAGTAATGCTCAAAATTCTCCAGCCCAGGCTTCAGCAATACGTGAACTGTGAACTTCCTGATGTTCAAGCTGGTTTTAGAAAAGGGAGAGGAACCAGAGATCAAATTGCCAACATCTACTGGATCATGGAAAAAGCAAGAGAGTTCCAGAAAAACATCTATTTCTGCTTTATTGACTATGCCAAAGTCTTTGACTGTGTGGATCACAATAAACTGTGGAAAATTCTGAGACAGATGGGAATACCAGACCACCTGACCTGCCTCTTGAGAAATCTGTATGCAGGTCAGGAAGCAACAGTTAGAACTGGACATGGAACAGACTGGTTCCACATAGGAAAAGGAGTACGTCAAGGCTGTATATTGTCAGCCTGCTTATTTAACTTCTATGCAGAGTACATCATGAG
>NW_024071508.1:0-7292 GCF_014754425.2 Oryx dammah
TGATGCTTTTGAACTGTGGTTTTGGGAAAGACTCTTGAGAGTCTCTTGGACTGCAAGGAGATCCAACCAGTCCATCCTAAAGGAAACCAGTCCTGAATATTGATTGGAAGGACTGATGCTGAAGCTGAAACTCCAATACTTTGGCCACCTCATGCAAAGAGCTGACTCATTTGAAAAGACCCTGATGCTGGGAAAGACTGAGGTAGGAGGAGAAGGGGACAGAGGGTGAGATGGTTGGATGGCATCACTGCCTCAAAAGACATGAGTCTGAGAAAACTCCGGGTATTGGTGATGGACAGGGAGGCCTGGTGTGCTGCAGTCCACAGGGTCGCTAAGTCAGACACGACTGAGTGACTTCACTTTCACTTCTCACTTTCATGCACTGGAGAAGGAAATGGCAACCCACTCCAGTGTTCCTGCCTGGAGAATCCCAGGGATGGGGGAGCCTGGTGGGCTGCCGTCTATGGGGGTCGCACAAAGTCGGACACGACTGAAGCGACTTAGCAGCAGCAGCAGCAGAGCAGGGACCACGTCTTCTTGTTACATAATCGCCCATAAGCTACCCTTGAGAGGTATACACACTATAGACAGTCAATGCATCATGGATTTGCTAACAAAATATCTTTACAAAAATCAAAACCATGGAACATGGGTATAGGTTGCACACAAAGCTCTTATTCTAACGAGGCACCTTGGACCAGCTCAGAGTTACAATCCCTTCAAAGTCCGTCTTTCCTCAAAGTCTGTTTGACCATCGCCAGCCCATAGTCACTCACACATAAGTGCATACTTTGTGAGATATTTAGTCAGCAGCATGAGACAATTATTTTATTATGTTTTGGATCTAGTTAAATTCTATGCCCCCAAATGCTTCGATTTTTAGACAAAATTGTCTATTTAAGACTAAAATGGTCTGACTCTGCTTGATTCACGTGCTCAAGTATTTTGGCCATGAAAGTGAAAGTTGCTCAGTTGTGTCCAACTCTTTGTGACCCCATTGGCTATACAGTCCATGGGATTCTCCAGGCCAGAATACTGGAGTGGGTAGCTGTTCTGTTCTCCAGGGGATCTTCCCAACCCTGGGATCAAACCCAGGCCTCCCCCACTGCAGGCAGATTCTTTACCAGCTGAGCCACCAGGGAAGCCCAAGAATACTGGAGTGGGTAGCCTATCCCTTTTCCAGCAGATCTTTCTGACCCAGGAATTGAACCAGGGTCTCCTGCAATGCAGGCAGATTCTTTACCAACTGAGCTATGAGGGAAGCCCATTTTGGGCCACAGAATCTCTGAATTCCTATAAATTCGGCAATATGCTGAAAAAGTATCAAAAGGAACACTAAATGAAACCCCCAATCCAATTTCCTTATCTTACAGTTTAAAAAATCAGTCTAAAATGTTCCTGACTATCCTGTCACATAAATGGTTAAAAATCAAGCTGTGATAAGAGCCTGGATGTCTTTCCCAGTATTCTCTGACCATATCATGTATGGATGTGAGAGTTGGACCATAAAGAAGGCTGAGTGTCAAAGAATTGATGCTTTCAAACTGTAGTGCTAGAGAAGAATCTTGAGAATCGCTTAGACTGCAAGGAGATCAAACCAGTCAATCCTAAAGGAAATCAGTCCTGAATATTCATTGGAAGGAATGATGCTGAAGCTGAAGCTCTAATACTGTGGCCACCTGATGCGAAGAGCCAGCTCTTTGGGAAAAACTCTGATCCTAGGAAAGACTGAGGGCAAGAGGAGAAGGGGATGGCAGAGGATGAGATGGTTGGATGGCATCATTGACTCAATGGACACGAGTTCGAGCAAACTCTGGGAGATAGTGAAGGACAAGGAAGCTTGGCGTGCTACAGTCCATGGGGTCACAAAGAGTCAGACGTGATTTAGCAACTGAAAAACAACAACAATTCCATGACCAAGTCACTGAACAAAGCTGAAATGATGCCCAGGAGAAAATGATCTGTGAGTATACTCACACCTATCTACCATAGATTTAGCAGGGTATTATGAAGTACTTGCTTCCTAAAGACCAAGATAGAGAACTTCCTGTTTAAAATAAGAGAGGAAAGACCTCTGCACCTCCTTGCCCCCTAAAACCAATCACATTTAAGAAAGTTAGAAATTAAAAAAGAAATGCTATAAAATATTCACTTAATACAATGAAAGCAGTAAAGCAAAACAGGAGCCTAGAAGACATGAGATATAGAGAGCAAAAAGTAAACTGGCTTGCTGCAGTCCATGGGGTCCCAAAGAGTCAGACACGACTTACTGACTGAACAACTCTGGTGAAACAATGAAAGAAGCTAAGCTGCTAGATCTTGGAAAAGAAGTGGAAAGGAAAAACAGAATCATCATGTAAGTGAAAGTCACATGAGAGTCAGCAAACAAAGACACCAAGAAAGAAAAACAGACTTTACTGAAACTCTAATCAGAGGCATCAGTGACTAATTTGAGCAAAAAAAAAAAAAAAAAATTGAAAAGGACAAAAAGGTTGATCAACATTAGTAAAAGAATAAAAATTATGAAAGACAAAACTACAACTGGAATTTATAGATGCCATTTAAAAATTAATGATATAATAAAAAGGTATTTTTAAAAAGGAAAAATTCCATTAATAGAAAGTATAAATTTTCAGTGAATACCCATAGAAATTGACTAAAAATGAGAATATTGTAGTGAATTTATGGAAAAAAAAATGGCAAAAATTCTATAAGTATCCAGACAAAAGAAAAGGAAGTCAGGGTAACCTTAATTCTCTTAGTTGTAATGACTGGTACCAAGAGACTGTAGACTCGTGTCTGCAAGTCCTCAGGGAAAGAAGGTCTGACTCGATAATTTTCATACCTAGACAGCCTGCTATATAGGTGGTGATATATATTTCCCAACAAACAAGACCTCTGGGAATTTAACTCTCATGAGCATATTTTTTAAGTTATTAAATAATAAATTTCCACAAGAGATGGATAGGGCAGTTGTGGTAAAAGAAAGAGTGGTGAACACAGAATCCAACCCAAGATACAGCTATGTCTAAACAACTGGGAGACTCAAGTCATAGACTGTAATATAAATAATATTAATTATAACAACATTTAAATTATAATATGACCACCTTAGTTTGAGGGGTTGAGTGGAGTAGAGAAAGTGGGAGATGCTGCAATCAATTAGATTTCCTGTTTTCAGGGATGTGAGTCAACTGATACTGCTTACAGATAAAAGGCTATAGTTTTTCCAGTGGTCATGTATGGATGTGAGAGTTGGACTGTGAAGAAAGCTGAGCGCTGAAGTGCTTTTGAACTGTGGTGTTGGAGAAGACTCCTGAGAATCCTTTGGACTGCAAGGAGATCCAACAAGTCCATTCTAAAGGAGATCAGTCCTGGGTGTTCTTTGGAAGGAAAGATGCTAAAGCTGAAACTCCAGTACTTTGGCCACCTCATGCAAAGAGTTGACTCATTAGAAAAGACTCTGATGCTGGGAGGGATTGGGGGCAGGAGGAGAAGGGGACGACAGAGGATGAGATGGAGGGATGGCATCACTAACTCAATGGACGTGAGTTTGAGTGAACTCCGGGAGTTGGTGATCGACAGGGAGGCCTGGAGTGCTGCGATTCATGGGGTTGCAAAGAGTTGGACATGACTGAGTGACTGAACTGAACAGAACAGAACTGAACTGAACTGAACAGATTAAAAATAAAATAACAATGGAAGAAGCATATTATTATTCTTCATTCAACAACGACTTAATGAATTCTACTTTTTTTAAACTTTTAAATTTGTATTGGAGTATAGCTGATTAACACTGTTTTGATAGTTGCAGGTGAGCAGTGGAGGGACTCAACCACACATACACATGTATCCATTCTCCCCCAAATTCCCAGCCCATCCATACTGCCACATAATATTGAGCAGAGTTCTGTGTGCTATAGAATAGGTCCTTGTTGGTCATCCATTTAATATAGCAGTGTGTATATGTCCATCCCGAACTCCCTAACTATCCCTTCCCCATATCCTAAGGATACCTTGGGCTTCTCTGGTGGCTCAGATGATAAAGAATCTGCCTGTAATGCAGAAGACACCGGTTTAATCCCTGGGCTGGGAAGATCCCATGCAGAATGAATGGAATGGCAACCTGCTCTAGTATTCTTGCCTGGAGACTTCCATGGACAGAGGAGCCTGGAGGGCTACAGTCCATGGGGTCACAAAGAATTGGACATGACTGAGCATCTATTTCTGCTTAACTGACTATGCCAAAGCCTTTGACTGTGTGGATCACAATAAACTGTGGAAAATTCTGAAAGAGATGGGAATACCAGATCACCTGACCTGCCTCTTGAGAAACCTATATGCAGGTCAGGAAGCAACAGTTAGAACTGGACATGGAACAACAGACTGGTTCCAAGTGGGCAAAGGAGTACGTCAAGGCTATATATTGTCACCCTGCTTATTTAACTTCTATGCAGAGTACATCATGAGAAATGCTGGGCTGGATGAAGCACAAGCTGGAATCAAGATTGCTGGGAGAAATATCAATAACCTCAGATATGCAGACACCACCCTTATGGCAGAAAGTGAAGAAGAACTAAAAAGCCTCTTGATAGTAAAAGAGGAGAGTGAAAAAGTTGACTTAAAGCTCAACATTCAGAAAACTAAGATCATGGCATCCAGTCCCATCACTTCATGGGAAATAGATGGGTAAACAGTGAAAACAGTGTCAGACTTTATTTTTGGGGGCTCCAAAATGACAGCAGATGGTGACTGCAGCCATGAAATAAAAAGATGCTTACTCCTTGGAAGAAAAGTTATGACCAAGCTAGATAGCATATTAAAAACCAGAGACATTACTTTGCTGACAAAGTTCTGTCTAGTCAAGGCTGTGGTCTTTTCTGTAGTCATGTATGGATGTGCTGCTGCTGCTGCTGCTAAGTCACTTCAGTCGTGTCTGACTCTGTGCGACCCCATAGACGGCAGCCCACCAGGCTCCTCTGTCCATGGGATTTTCCAGGCAAGAACACTGGAGTGGGTTGCCATTTTCTTCTCCAGTATGGATATGAGAGGTGGACTATAAAGAAACCTTAGTACTGCAGAATTGATGCTTTTGAACTGTGGTTTTGGGAAAGACTCTTGAGAGTCTCTTGGACTGCAAGGAGATCCAACCAGTCCATCCTAAAGGAAACCAGTCCTGAATATTGATTGGAAGGACTGATGCTGAAGCTGAAACTCCAATACTTTGGCCACCTCATGCAAAGAGCTGACTCATTTGAAAAGACCCTGATGCTGGGAAAGACTGAGGTAGGAGGAGAAGGGGACAGAGGGTGAGATGGTTGGATGGCATCACTGCCTCAAAAGACATGAGTCTGAGAAAACTCCGGGTATTGGTGATGGACAGGGAGGCCTGGTGTGCTGCAGTCCACAGGGTCGCTAAGTCAGACACGACTGAGTGACTTCACTTTCACTTCTCACTTTCATGCACTGGAGAAGGAAATGGCAACCCACTCCAGTGTTCCTGCCTGGAGAATCCCAGGGATGGGGGAGCCTGGTGGGCTGCCGTCTATGGGGGTCGCACAAAGTCGGACACGACTGAAGCGACTTAGCAGCAGCAGCAGCAGAGCAGGGACCACGTCTTCTTGTTACATAATCGCCCATAAGCTACCCTTGAGAGGTATACACACTATAGACAGTCAATGCATCATGGATTTGCTAACAAAATATCTTTACAAAAATCAAAACCATGGAACATGGGTATAGGTTGCACACAAAGCTCTTATTCTAACGAGGCACCTTGGACCAGCTCAGAGTTACAATCCCTTCAAAGTCCGTCTTTCCTCAAAGTCTGTTTGACCATCGCCAGCCCATAGTCACTCACACATAAGTGCATACTTTGTGAGATATTTAGTCAGCAGCATGAGACAATTATTTTATTATGTTTTGGATCTAGTTAAATTCTATGCCCCCAAATGCTTCGATTTTTAGACAAAATTGTCTATTTAAGACTAAAATGGTCTGACTCTGCTTGATTCACGTGCTCAAGTATTTTGGCCATGAAAGTGAAAGTTGCTCAGTTGTGTCCAACTCTTTGTGACCCCATTGGCTATACAGTCCATGGGATTCTCCAGGCCAGAATACTGGAGTGGGTAGCTGTTCTGTTCTCCAGGGGATCTTCCCAACCCTGGGATCAAACCCAGGCCTCCCCCACTGCAGGCAGATTCTTTACCAGCTGAGCCACCAGGGAAGCCCAAGAATACTGGAGTGGGTAGCCTATCCCTTTTCCAGCAGATCTTTCTGACCCAGGAATTGAACCAGGGTCTCCTGCAATGCAGGCAGATTCTTTACCAACTGAGCTATGAGGGAAGCCCATTTTGGGCCACAGAATCTCTGAATTCCTATAAATTCGGCAATATGCTGAAAAAGTATCAAAAGGAACACTAAATGAAACCCCCAATCCAATTTCCTTATCTTACAGTTTAAAAAATCAGTCTAAAATGTTCCTGACTATCCTGTCACATAAATGGTTAAAAATCAAGCTGTGATAAGAGCCTGGATGTCTTTCCCAGTATTCTCTGACCATATCATGTATGGATGTGAGAGTTGGACCATAAAGAAGGCTGAGTGTCAAAGAATTGATGCTTTCAAACTGTAGTGCTAGAGAAGAATCTTGAGAATCGCTTAGACTGCAAGGAGATCAAACCAGTCAATCCTAAAGGAAATCAGTCCTGAATATTCATTGGAAGGAATGATGCTGAAGCTGAAGCTCTAATACTGTGGCCACCTGATGCGAAGAGCCAGCTCTTTGGGAAAAACTCTGATCCTAGGAAAGACTGAGGGCAAGAGGAGAAGGGGATGGCAGAGGATGAGATGGTTGGATGGCATCATTGACTCAATGGACACGAGTTCGAGCAAACTCTGGGAGATAGTGAAGGACAAGGAAGCTTGGCGTGCTACAGTCCATGGGGTCACAAAGAGTCAGACGTGATTTAGCAACTGAAAAACAACAACAATTCCATGACCAAGTCACTGAACAAAGCTGAAATGATGCCCAGGAGAAAATGATCTGTGAGTATACTCACACCTATCTACCATAGATTTAGCAGGGTATTATGAAGTACTTGCTTCCTAAAGACCAAGATAGAGAACTTCCTGTTTAAAATAAGAGAGGAAAGACCTCTGCACCTCCTTGCCCCCTAAAACCAATCACATTTAAGAAAGTTAGAAATTAAAAAAGAAATGCTATAAAATATTCACTTAATACAATGAAAGCAGTAAAGCAAAACAGGAGCCTAGAAGACATGAGATATAGA
>NW_024071509.1:0-7290 GCF_014754425.2 Oryx dammah
ATTTTAAAATATTGACAATTTCACTTAAAAAAAAAATCACCTTGTACTAAACGCATTATAGTATCCTAGACTAGATCTTGGGATAAAGGACAATGGTAGAAAAACAAATGAAATTTGAATTAAGTCTGGAGTTTAGTTTTTAAATAAGTTGAAGGAAAAAGACCCTGTGGCCAAAACTTGAGGGTCACTTAATACATATGCAGCCCCCAGGCTGCTAATATACCATCTCTAATCCAGTCCAAGTGTCACATTTAATGATGAGGAAGCAAAGGCCCAGAGATCAAAAATACTTCATTTAAAGTCTCAAGAATTAGCTGCAGTGTTGTGTCTAGAAACTCCATTTTGTACTGATTGGGCCAAGCCGGATTAATTCTGGAATTGTAATAGAACTTACTCTTTTTTTACTCCACACTTGCAATAAAGCAAGCTTTATACATTTCACTCACGAAGTATTATACTTCACACGGTAATACATTATGTGACTGAACTGTTGTTGCTCTTGTTATAGTTGAAGCTGCTCCCTTTTCTTTCTTCCCCACTGGCCTTCCTCGCCTGTTCTCTGCCTGAGGCTTGATTTTTCTCCTTACTACCTTTCCTGAATATTTAGAGTTTTCCTTCTATTGTTCTCTACTTCCCTGTAGCCACTGTTGCATGAAAAGTCAGATTATGCAGCAAATAGTGGTTATGAATACAAAACGAAGTACTTATCCATAAACCCAATTCAGAAACACTCGTTCCATTAAAGCATCAAGAAACTTTCAAACTGCCGAATGAGAATTACTACTATGGCACTTGTACCACAACAGTCACATTACATGGTTATACCACCCACGTAAAACTATAAGGCCAGGATCAGCTCTACATGGTTAATAAGATGCGTGTCTTGACTTAAGAAACAGAGACACTTGCATGCAAGTCCTTCTTGCCAGTGTGACTCCCAGAGGATAGAGAAGATTTTAGAATATAGGCTTCTCTTGTGTCCAAGGAGCAAGGGCTTTGGTGAATTGCCTAAAGCAGGAGAAGACTCAGAGCCAGAGATAAATGGCTTGATTCCAGCAGAGGAGAGAAACAGACCCGCGCAGTGAGCTTTTATTCTCTGCTAGGCACAATTTAAGAAGTGGCGAGGCAGCAACCTCATTTGTGAAAAGGAATGCTCTTAGAGTGACAAAGAAGCTATTTCCTAAGTGGGTTTCCAAGTGGTTTACTATAGTGCCAATTTGGCTAACCTGGAATTACATTTTCCAAATTCTCCTTTGCCTTTTGGAGTCAGAGCTGGTTGGAACAGAAATACAAGTGAGCTTCTGAAGCCATTAATATTAGAGATATTCAAAGACAGATGAGGACTCCCTCACCCCTGCTGACTCCTCTGGTCATCAGTGACCCCAGGTCCACAATCAGACTCTGGGACAACACCGTTACTTCCATGAGCATCTCAGCCAGTGGTAGAGGCATCTGTCTTTCCATATTCCCACGCAAGTTCCTTTCCTGTCCACCTTCACTAGGGTGGGAGCTGGTTCGTGACTTTTCTCAGATCTTCCAGCTCTTTCCAACTCTCACTTCTCCAGCTCCTTCCACGACTGTGTAGCCATACTCCTATTATATATCCCTTATTCTCTAATACACTGAGCAGTTTTCTCTCTCACACTGAACTCTGCTTCACATGCTAAGCAACTCTCTGAGTGGTCTTTCCCCACATTCACTTGACCGTGACAATTACATCCATTATTCATTTAAAACAGATTTCCAGGACCCAATCCTCATTCAATGGATTAGAATATCCAGGACCAGGGTTTGCTCCATAAAAGCACCCCCAGGTGACTCTTGTAATCAAATAACCTTCTGGCTATGTATTTTAGACCTTCGGCTGTACATTAAAACCGCCTGGGAAGATTTAACAAGAAACAGTGCTGCCTGGGTCCCCTGTCCAGTGGTTTGGATTTAGTTGATCCGGAGAACAGCCTGAACATCAGTATTTAAAAGCTCCTGTGTGATGTCGTTGTGCAGCCAAGGGTGAGCAGCCCTGGTGAGACACCTATTAAGGAGTAATTTTCTTCTGACTTAATAGCAAAATATGACAGGCACCATATGCTCCAGCACAGTATTTCTTTTATACAATTTTAAAGTTAGTGTTCCAGCTACACAGGGTCTCAGTGGTCATTTAGCAAAGCCCCCATTTCTGCCCTCAGGTTAGAATAGTGAGGCCAGAGAGGTTAAGGGGCTGGCCCAAGGCCACACAGCTAGTTATGAGAAGACCCAGCACCAAGATCTTCCTGCCACAGAGAAGCAACTCTTCATCAGTCCTTAATTGTTTCTGGAATAAATATTCTAATGTGTAATTGACTCTGTTCTGAGAAGCATCTGCTGCTTTTTTGTTGAAAAGTAGTTTTAATTACATTCAATAAACAAACAGGAAGTACACTACCTACATTTGTTTCATAGGAGCAGTTTTGCAAACTGCCACACACAGGAAACAAGGAAACACTTTGGGAACTTTTACAAATGCAGATCCTGGAAGGCTGATTTAGGAAATCTGTGGTGGGCCTAGGAATCTTCAGCTCCTATCCAATGATAAGCAAGCAACCTCCCACCCTTTATAATCCTGAAGCCAATAGTCCAGGGGCCAGGCTTTGAGAAGCTCTGTTCTGTCATTTGATCCCAAACACTGGTGTAAACTATTTAAATAAAAATAGCATCTAGCTCTCATTCTAAATAAAATCAGGCTCAGGTTTTTGGTTTTCCAAATTTTTGCACAAAGTTAAACTCTCCATACTTCTAGATCAGAGATTACAGCCACAGTTTCTGAAGGAATGCTCTATCAAACAAAGCCAATTAATCACTGAGTAAAAATAAATTTCTTCTTAACTGCAGTCTTGCCATCATCCATATTTTGGCTGACCAGAGTTTTAAAATACTGTTTGCTATTTATATCCCAATATTTCTGCATATGCATGATTCATTTTACATCCCTTAAGCTGGTTGTAAGACTCCAAATTCTACAGAGGCCAGAAGAGCATTGCTAATGAATCAAGGCAAGAAAGAGGCTTGAGAGTTTCACAGGAAGTCGTGAGGTCCATGGCAAATGTACCACTCAGGTGTGTCTAAAAGGAACATGTGTTACTTGGCTCAGGGCTGTTATGGTGACATGGGAATACAGACACAGAGGTGCTGAACATCTAGTCTCTAGCCCCAAGAGGAGGTGAAAGTCTAGATCAAGAGTGTACAAACTCAGGCCAGAGACAACTCCAACCTGCCATCTGCATTTTCAAGTGAAGTTTTATTGAAAACCAGTCATGCTCTTTTGTCTACATATTGCCTATAACTGCATCCTCTCTACAGTGGCAGAGTTAAGTAGTTGCAGCTAAGAACCATAGCCCTTGGAACCTAAAATGTTTATTATCTGGCCCTTTATAGTTAAAATTTGCTGATCCTGATCTAGATTTCTTTGTGTGTAAAATTTTTGCATGCCAGGTCAAATTCTAAAAGTATTGCATGTCCAAATACAATTAGATATGCTGAAGAACTAACATGTGACCCTTAAAGAACTCAGAGGTTGATTTGCATATACCTTATAGTCATCTCTTCAAATAAGCAGTTCCTTCGCATCCATGGATTCAGCCAACCTTGGACAGTATAGTACTGTTGCATTTGCTGTTGAAAAACATTCACATATAAGTGGCCCTGTACTGGTTCCAAATAGGAAAAGGAGTATGTCAAGGCTCTATATTGTCACCCTGCTTATTTAACTTCTATGCAGAGTACATCATGAGAAACACTGGGCTGGAAGAAGCACAAGCTGGAATCAAGATTGCCGGGAGAAATATCAGTAACCTCAGATATGCAGATGGCGCCACCCTTATGGTAGAAAGTGAAGAGGAACTAAAAAGCTTCTTGATGAAAGTGAAAGTGGAGAGTGAAAAAGTTGGCTTAAAGCTCAACATTCAGAAAACGAAGATCATGGCATCCGGTCCCATCACTTCATGGGAAATAGATGGGGAAACAGTGGAAACAGTGTCAGACTTTATTATTTTGGGCTCCAAAATCACTGCAGATGGTGACTGCAGCCATGAAATTAAAAGACACTTACTCCTTGGAAGAAAAGTTATGACCAACCTAGATAGCATATTCAAAAGCAGAGACATTACTTTGCCAACAAAGGTCAGTCTAGTCAAGGCTATGGTTTTTCCTGTGGTCATGTATGGATGTGAGAGTTGGACTGTGAAGAAAGATGAGCGCCAAAGAATTGATGCTTTTGAAGTATGGTGTTGGAGAAGACTCTTGAGAGTCCCTTGGACTGCAAGGAGATCCAACCAGTCCATACTGAAGGAGATCAGCCCTGGGATTTCTTTGGAAGGAATGATGCTAAAGCTGAAACTCCAGTACTTTGGCCACCTCATGCAAAGAGTTGACTCATTGGAAAAGACTCTGATGCTGGGAGGGATTGGGGGCAGGAGGAGAAGGGGACAACCAAGGATGAGATAGCTTGATGGCATCACTGACTCGATGAATGTGAATCTGAGTGAACTCCGGGAGTTGGTGATGGACAGGGAGGCCTGGCGTGCTGCGATTCATGGGGTCGCAAAGAGTCGGACATGACTGAGCGACTGAACTGAACTGAACTGTACATTTCAAACTCATGTTGTTCAAGGGTCACCTGTCCTGGGGACACCTGTCCTCACTTTTCCTCTTGTACATATGGTTGGAATATGACTCTATAGGGCAGAGGAGAGATAGTATATTTATTCCTGTAACACTTTTTTTATAAGAGAATATCACGTCCAGAAAAATAGGCACTTACGTACTGTGATCTGTGGTGGAAATCTTTGGCAATTAGAAAGAATTTTGCTTGTAGAAACAAAGAAAAAAACAGGCACAAAGGACTTCGAGTTTAAAGATACCAAAGACTGATTTAAGGGAAAAATCTCAAAGAAAAGTTATAGCCTAAATAACAGAGCCGTGGGAAAATCTACATCAGTTTTTATGACACCTTAGGAAAATTTGCAAAATTTCCTGAACACATACAAAATGATTCTGAACTTTCCATAAAACAAACAAACAAACAAACAAACAAACATATCAGTCCTCCATAAAGGAATAAGAAGAAGATTGGTATCAGCCTTCTCTTAAGGTTTTAAATGTTTTTTCTAGTTTCATTGACAAATAAATGTTATACATCACTGTATATGTTTAAGGAATGTAGTATGATGGTTTGATTTACATATATTATGAAGTGATTACTACTAATAAAGTTTAACATCAGAAATCCAGTTTGTTTTAGAAGCAAAGCCTTCTAGAGCTTTTATCAAGCATGTTTTTTAATTATTAAAAGCAATACTTATTGCTTTTCTTCCAACCTTCTATTTTATATGAGTCCTTGATCTTTTCTAATGCAGCTTTTCCAACCATGCTACTTTTCAGGAAGGAATATGATCCCTGTGGCTGGTGAGGGGTTACAGTAATTCATTCTTACATTTCATGTTGAGTTTTAAAAATTGCTTTCAGAAGTTTTGAGGATAGAGAAGAAAAGACAGAAAACAAAGGTCATAAAGAAACTTGGGTTGAATTGTATTAGAACTGTAGCAAGAAGGGAGTCCTTGATAATCCATTGGTGTTTCAGGACCCAAACTTAAATTTAACTAAGAGTAAAAAAAAATAAATAAATAAAGGGGCCTAACTTGGTTCTTATAGTTTGAATGTCCCTCTCAAAAGTACTTGAGGCTAAAATTAGGAATAAAGGTAGCTTGACACTGGTACTATTTCTCCTAAATTTCTAGCTCAAAAGAAAAAGCATATTTGTAAGATGAAATAAATTGTTGTTCAAAAGTCAAATACATTTGACAGTATAAGACAAGATAAGCAACTGAAACTTCACCAGTTAGAGAAGAGGAAAACTGAGACATACATTGTGTCCAAATGTATACTCTGGCTTAGAAGTTATGAAGCATTCCACCATTATAACTATAGTGATAAACAAAAAAAATAAGTTAGTAGAGAATTACTATGTACCAAGGTCTACAGTAAGTACTTTACATACATTATCTCATTTAATTATTAAAGGGTATTATCTTGTGTTACTGGCAATGATACTGAGGCTAAAAAGGTGAAGTAACTTGCTCTAGATATGCACATAGAGGTAAAGACCATAATAATAATAAAAAAGAAACAAAACAAACTTCTGCTCTATATACCATTATTTCCCTGTGAAGTATATCTGTTTTACAGATAAAGCATGTAAAAACTCTGAAAAATCAACATTGTGAAATTGGTAAATGACAGGACCAAGATAGAACCCAAGTCTTCTGACATCATGTCACCCCATGAAAACTTGTAGTCACCCATTCCAAACAGAGATTCAGAGAAAGAATCTCCACAGGAGAGTAGATGTTCAGAGACATTACCAGTGAACACATTGCAAAGAATGATAATAGTTGTAATCCCAAAATATGCCCTTTCAAAAGCAGATCACGATTGGCTGTGGCTAAACTATGAAAGTGAAAGTCACTCAGTAGTGTCTGACTCTTTGCCACTCCATGGATTATATAGTCCATGGAATTCTGCAGGCCAGAATACTGGAGTGGGTAGCCTTTCCCTTCTCCCCACGGATCGAACCCAGGTCTCCCGCATTGCAGGCGGATTCTTTATGTGATTAAAAAGTAAGCCTCTTACATACACACACATACATACACACAATAAAGCCAGAGCCAGTGACTTTAGAGTGGGAGTCAGCAAATTGTGTCCCATGGGCCAAATCCATCTCCATGGGTCGAATGCAGCCTAATATCTGCTGTAAAGAAAGTTTTATTGGAACACAACTATAGCCATTCATTTACATATTGTCTATGGCTGCTTTCACGCTCCCATGACAGTCATGTAGTTGCAACAGAAACCATACGATTAGCACAACCTAAATTATTTACTGTCTGATCCATTATAAAATGAGACTATCAAGCCCTGTCCTACAGGGCTAACTATGTCACATGGCAAGTGTTATAGTGCTATATATACTACAGGGGAACTTTTTCTAACTTGGATTTGAAGCCAGAAGTGAGTTTTTTTTGCAAGCAGTCTCTATAGAGCAAAGAGTTTGAGAGGCAGAGAGAGCACGCAGGCTGCATAAAGCTATAGCATCTTCCAAGGCATTCCCACTAAATGGTAAACAGCAGCTAATATTTAATGAGTATGTTTAAGAAAAAGCAAAATATTTCATAAAGGACCAGAAAGTGAAGATTGTATTTTCTGTTAAAATATAAGCACTAAGAATATTCCACCTGAATATGACGTATAATAACAGCT
>NW_024071510.1:0-5732 GCF_014754425.2 Oryx dammah
TTTTGCTGTCCTGCATACAGGGTCATCATTGCCATCTTCCTAAATTCCATATATATGTGTTAGTATACTGTATTGGTGTTTTTCTTTCTGGCTCACTTCACTCTGTATAATCGGCTCCAGTTTCATCCATCTCATCAGAACTGATTCAAATGTATTCTTTTTAATGGCTGAGTAATACTCCATTGTGTATATGTACCACAGCTTTCTTATCCATTCATCTACTGATGGACATCTAGGTTGTTTCCATGTCCTGGCTATTATAAACAGTGCTGCAGTGAACATTGGGGTACATGTGTCTCTTTCAATTCTGGTTTCCTCTGTGTGTATGCCCAACAGTGGGATTGCTGGGTCATAAGGCATTTCTATTTGCAATTTTTTAAGGAATCTCCACACTGTTCTCCATAGTGGCTGTACTAGTTTGCATTCCCACCAACAGTGTAGGAGGGTTCCCTTCTCTCCACATCCTCTCCAGCATTTATTGCTTGCAGATTTTTGGATCGCAGACATTCTGACTGGTGTGAAGTGGTACCTCATTGTGGTTTTGATTTGCATTTCTCTAATAATGAGTGATGTTGAGCATCTTTTCATGTGTTTGTTGGCCATCCGTATGTCTTCTTTGGAGAAATGTCTATTTAGTTCTTTGGCCCATTTTTTGATTGGGTCGTTTATTTTTCTGGAATTGAGCTGCAGGAGTTGCTTGTATATTTTTGAGATTAGTTGTTTGTCAGTTGCTTCATTTGCTATTATTTTCTCCCATTCGGAAGGCTGTCTTTTCACTTTGCTTATGTTTTCCTTTGTTGTGCAGAAGCTTTTAATTTTAATTAGATCCCATTTGTTTATTTTTGCTTTTATTTCCAGAATTCTGGGAGGTGGATCATAGAGGATCCTGCTGTGGTTTATGTCAGAGAGTGTTTTGCCTATGTTCTCCTCTAAGAGTTTTATAGTTTCTGGTCTTACATTTAGATCTTTAATCCATTTTGAGTTTATCTTTGTGTGCGGTGTTAGAAAGTGATCTAGTTTCATTCTTTTACAAGTGGTTGACCAGTTTTCCCAGCACCACTTGTTAAAGAGATTGTCTTTACTCCATTGTATATTCTTGCCTCCTTTGTCAAAGATAAGGTGTCCATATGTATGTGGATTTATCTCTGGGCTTTCTATTTTGTTCCATTGATCTATATGTCTGTCTTTGTGCCAGTACCATACTGTCTTGATGACTGTGGCTTTGTAGTAGAGCCTGAAGTCAGGCAAATTGATTCCTCCAGTTCCATTCTTCTTTCTCAAGATTGCTTTGGCTATTCGTGGTTTTTTGTATTTCCATACAAATCTTGAAATTATTTGTTCTAGTTCTGTGAAAAATATCGCCGGTATCTTGATAGCGATTGCATTGAATTTGTAAATTGCTTTGGGTAATATACTCATTTTCACTATATTGATTCTTCCGATCCATGAGCATGGTATATTTCTCCATCTATTAGTGTCCTCTTTGATTTCTTTCATCAGTGTTTTATAGTTTTCTGTATATAGGTCTTTAGTTTCTTTAGGTAGATATATTCCTAAGTATTTTATTCTTTTTGTTGCAATGGTGAATGGAATTGTTTCCTTAATTTCTTCTTCTACTTTCTCATTATTAGTGTATAGGAATGCAAGGGATTTCTGTGTGTTGATTTTATATCCTGCAACTTTACTATATTCATTAATTAGCTCTAGTAATTTTCTGGTAGAGTCTTTAGTGTTTTCTATGTAGAGGATCATGTCATCTGCAAACAGTGAGAGTTTTACTTCTTCTTTTCCAATTTGGATTCCTTTTATTTCTTTTTCTGCTCTGATTGCTGTGGCTAAAACTTCCAGAACTATGTTGAATAGTAGTGGTGAAAGTGGGCACCCTTGTCTTGTTCCTGACTTAAGGGGAAATGCTTTCAATTTTTCACCATTGAGGATAATGTTTGCTGTAGGTTTGTCATATATAGCTTTTATTATATTGAGGTATGTTCCTTCTATTCCTGCTTTCTGGAGAGTTTTTATCATAAATGGATGTTGAATTTTGTCAAAGGCCTTCTCTGCATCTATTGAGATAATCATATGGTTTTTATTTTTCAATTTGTTAATGTGGTGAATTACATTGATTGATTTGCGGATGTTGAAGAATCCTTGCATCCCTGGGATAAAGCCCACTTGGTCATGGTGTACGATCTTTTTAATGTGTTGTTGGATTCTGATTGCTAGAATTTTGTTGAGGATTTTTGCATCTATGTTCATCAGTGATATTGGCCTGTAGTTTTCCTTTTTTGTAGTATCTTTGTCAGGTTTTGGTATTAGGGTGATGGTGGCCTCATAGAATGAGTTTGGAAGTTTCCCTTCCTCTGCAATTTTCTGGAAGAGTTTGAGTAGGATAGATGTTAACTCTTCTCGAAATTTTTGGTAGAATTCAGCTGTGAAGCCGTCTGGACCTGGGCTTTTGTTTGCTGGAAGATTTCTGATTACAGTTTCAATTTCCGTGCTTGTGATGGGTCTGTTAAGATTGTCTATTCCTTCCTGGTTCAGTTTTGGAAAATTGTATTTTTCTAAGAATTTGTCCATTTCTTCCAGGTTGTCCATTTTATTGGCATATAATTGCTGATAGTAGTCTCTTATGATCCTTTGTATTTCTGTGTTGTCTGTTGTGATCTCTCCATTTTCATTTCTAATTTTATTGATTTGATTTTTCTCTCTTTGCTTCTTGATGAGTCTGGCTAATGGTCTGTCAATTTTATTTATCCTTTCAAAGAACCAGCTTTTGGCTTTGTTGATTTTTGCTATGGTCTCTTTTGTTTCTTTTGCATTTATTTCTGCCCTAATTTTTAAGATTTCTTTCCTTCTGCTAACTCTGGGGTTCTCTAATTCTTCCTTTTCTAGTTGCTTTAGGTGTAGAGTTAGGTTATTTATTTGACTTTTTTCTTGTTTCTTGAGGTATGCCTGTATTGCTATGAACTTTCCTCTTAGCACTGCTTTTATAGTGTCCCACAGGTTTTGGGTTGTTGTGTTTTCATTTTCATTAGTTTCTATGCATATTTTGATTTCTTTTTTGATTTCTTCTGTGATTTGTTGGTTATTCAGAAGCGTGTTGTTCAGCCTCCATATGTTGGAATTTTTAATAGGTTTCCTCCTGTAATTGAGATCTAATCTTAGTGCATTATGGTCAGAAAAGATGCTTGGAATGATTTCGATTTTTTTGAATTTATCAAGGTTATATTTATGGCCCAGGATGTGATCTATCCTGGAGAAGGTTCCATGAGCACTTGAGAAAAAGGTGAAATTCATTGTTTTGGGGTGAAATGTCCTATAGATATCAATTAGGTCTAACTGGTCTAATGTATCATTTAAAGTTTGCGTTTCTTTGTTAATTTTCTGTTTAGTTGATCTGTCCATATGTGTGAGTGGGGTATTAAAGTCTCCCACTATTATTGTGTTGTTGTTAATTTCCTCTTTCATACTTGTTAGCATTTGTCCTACATATTGCGGTGCTCCTATATTGGGTGCATATATATTTATAATTGTTATATCTTCTTCTTGGATTGATCCTTTGATCATTATGTAGTGGCCTTCTTTGTCTCTTTTCACAGCCTTTGTTTTAAAGTCTATTTTATCGGATATGAGTATTGCCACTCCTGCTTTCTTTTGGTCTCTATTTGCATGGAATATCTTTTTCCAACCCTTCACTTTCAGTCTGTATGTGTCCCTTGTTTTGAGGTGGGTCTCTTGTAAGCAGCATATAGAGGGTTCTTGTTTTTGTATCCAATCGGCCAGTCTTTGCCTTTTGGTTGGGGCATTCAATCCATTTACGTTTAAGGTTATTATTGATAAGTATGATCCCGTTGCCATTTGTTTTATTATTTTGGGTTCGGGTTTATACTCCCTTTTTGTGTTTCCTGTCTAGAGAATATCCTTTAGAATTTGTTGGAGAGCTGGTTTGGTGGTGCTGAATTCTCTCAGCTTTTGCTTGTCTGTAAAGCTTTTGATTTCTCCTTCGTATTTGAATGAGATCCTTGCTGGATATAGTAATCTGGGCTGTAGGTTATTTTCTTTCATCACTTTAAGTATGTCTTGCCATTCCCTCCTGGCCTGAAGAGTTTCTATTGAGAGGTCAGCTGTTATCCTTATGGGAATCCCCTTGTGTGTTATTTGTTGTTTTTCCCTTGCTGCTTTTAATAATTGTTCTTTGTGTTTGATCTTTGTTAATTTGATTAATATGTGTCTTGGGGTGTTTCGCCTTGGGTTTATCCTATTTGGGACTCTCTGGGTTTCTTGGACTTGGGTGATTATTTCCTTCCCCATTTTAGGGAAATTTTCAACTATTATCTCCTCAAGGATTTTCTCATGGTCTTTCTTTTTGTCTTCTTCTTCTGGGACTCCTATAATTCGAATGTTGGAGCGTTTCATATTGTCCTGGAGGTCTCTGAGATTGTCCTCATTTCTTTTAATTCGTTTTTCTTTTTTCCTCTCTGATTCATTTATTTCTACCATTCTGTCTTCTATTTCACTAATCCTATCTTCTGCCTCCGTTATTCTATTATTTGTTGCCTCCAGAGTGTTTCTGATCTCATTTATTGCATTATTCATTGTATATTGACTCTTTTTTATTTCTTCTAGGTCCTTGTTGAACCTTTCTTGCATCTTCTCAATCCTTGTCTCTAGGGTATTTATCTGTGATTCCATTTTGACTTCAAGGTTTTGGATCATTTTCACTATCAATATTCGGAATTCTTTCTCAGGTAGATTCCCTATCTCTTCCTCTTTTGTCTGGTATGGTGGGCATTTCTCCTGCTCCTTTACCTGTTGGGTATTCCTCTGTCTCTTCATCTTGGTTATATTGCTGCGTTTGGAATGGCCTTTTTATATTCTGGTAATTTGTGGAGTTCTCTTTATTGTAGAGCTTCCTCACTGTGGGTGGGGTTGTATCAGTGGCTTGTCCAGGTTTCCTGGTTAGGGAAGCTTGTGTTGGAGGTCTGGTGGGTGGAGCTGGGTTTCTTCTCTCTGGAGTGCAGTGGAGTGACCAGTAATGGGTTATGAGACGTCTAAAGTTTTGGAGTAACTTTGCACTGCCTGTATATTGAAGCTCAGGGGTGTGTTCCTGTGTTGCTGGAGAATTTGTGTGATATGTCTTGCTCTGGAACTTGTTGGCCCTTGGGTGGAGCTTTGTTTCAGTGTAGGTTTGGAGGCATTTGATGAGCTCCTATTGCTTAATGTTCCCTGAATTCAGGAGTTCTCTGATGTTCTCAAGCTTTGGACTTAAGCCTCCTGCTTCTGGTTTTCGGTTTTATTTTTACGGTGGTCTCTAGACTTCTCCATCTATACAGCACCAATGATATAGCATCTAGGCTAAAGATGAAAGGTTTCTCCACATTGAGGGGCACCCAGAGAGGTTCACTGGGTTACATGGAGAAGAGAAGAGGGAGGGGGTAGTTAGAGGTGACTGGGATGAGATGTGGTGAGGTCAAAAGAGGAGAGAGCAAGCTAGTCAATAGTCACTTCCTTATGTGCGCTCCATAGTCTGGACCTCTCAGAGGTATTCACGGAGTTATACAGGGAAGAGGAGAGAGAGGAAGTAGACAGAGGTGGTCAGGAGGGTAAGAGAGAGGAATGAAAAGGAGAGAGACAGGTCCAGCCAGTAATCAGTTCCTTAGGTGCTCTCCACCATCTAGAACACACAGAGAATCACAGAGTTGGATATAGGAGAGATGGGGGGGAGGGGGGGG
>NW_024071510.1:5832-7289 GCF_014754425.2 Oryx dammah
GGGGGGGGAGGGGGGGGAGAGACAGAGGCCACCTGGTGGAGAAAAAGGAGAGTCCAAAAGGAGGAGAGAGTGGTCACGCCAGTAATCTCACTGACAGTTAAGATTAGGTTATGAAATGTACAAGATTGACAACAAAAACCGAAAAGCAAAGATTAAAAACCTAGAGTAGAGGTTAGATTTTCAAAAATACAATGTTAAAGAGACGAAGCAGAAGGAAGAAAGAAAAAAAGAGAAGAGATTAAAAAAAATAATAATATTAAGAAAAAGAAATAAGGAAAAAAAATAGGGAAAAAAAAATATATATAAGAAAAAAAAGAAAAAAAAAAAAACAACAAAAAACCCAAGATTAAAAAAGAAATACCAACAACAACCACGCGAAGACTATATATGGTGTTTGCTTTAAAAAAGTAGTCTTTTTTTTTTTTTGAAAAATAATTTATTAAGAAAAATTAAATAAATATAAAGTAGAGAAATAGAAGACTTAGTTAAAAAAAAAAGTTTGAGAAAAAAAAAAAAAAGAAAGCAAAAAAAAAAACAAACAAACAAAAAAAAGCAAAAAACAAAAAAATGATTGTAAAAATTGTGAAGATATATCTAGCCCTTCTCTGATGTTGTGGGCCGTGTTGGTCACTTCCAAGGCGTTTCCCTCTGTTTAACTTCTGTTTGCTGGTCTCTTCAGGGTCTGAATTCCGTCCTGACACATGGGGGCGGTGGTGGACACTTTTTTTTTTTTTTTAGGCTCACTAGTTCAGTCGAGCTGTGGGGAGGGGGGGGATGCTGCAAACAAATAGCACTGTCGTGGGCACACAGCGTCTCAACCCCGCTGGACCTGTCTCCCCCCACGACGCACAAACCGCTCCGGCTCCACGGAGCTCAGCCAGGAACCATCCGAGGCCGGCCCCAGGCTTCGCGCACCTCCCCGGTCCAAGCCGCTCAGTTTTGGCGCCCAGGTAACCCTCAGAGGCACAAACTTGTTTGGGACTGCGCTCTGCGCCGCTCCCGGGTCCGATCAGCTCGGGAGCTTGGCGAGCGCAGTCGCCGGGACTTGTCCCCTTCTCTGTCTCTACTGCTCAGTTTTCTGGGTGTACTGCTGGCGCTCCTTGTGAGGCAGATGGTGACTGTCCTGCATCCCCTGAAGTCTCCGCTAAGAAGCCTGCCTGCCGCTTTTCAGGTAGTCTCTCCAGGGCTGCGATTGCCCCTTTCCAGCCCTTACAGCTCTGGCTGCCTGTCCCCGGTGGGGGATGGTCTGCAGCCGGCTATTTCCGTTCCGTCCTTTGTTCTATGTGCGGTCCTGGCGGGGTCTTATGTTCGCGCTTTTCGCGTGGTAGCTATCCCCCAGCCTGGTTTGCTCGCCCAAGTTCGATCGCTCTGGTTACGCGTGGGGCGTTTCTGCCCGCTTCTTACCGAGCGCGGCAGCCCGCGCCTCCCGCGCTTCCCTGCCCTGCCCCCACTTGCTA
>NW_024071511.1:0-1947 GCF_014754425.2 Oryx dammah
GTGGATGTCCCAGGTAATAGTCCTGGAGTGGGTTGCCAGGGACTGTTAAACAGGTTAACTTTATAACCTCATCTTTCTTAAACAGTCCTGGCAAGATTTAGGTTGGTGTTTTCTCATGCTCCAATTAGGGTTTGAACGTTAAGAAGTGAAATTTTGAAATGTTGTGGGTGTAGAATAACAACTATAAGAAGACAAATACTTTCAGTAGAAATTCTATTCTGGCCCGAATACTTCCTAAATTAGTAGGACATTTTATTCAGATAAAGAAATATCCATGGACAATATTGGAGTGGTAGCAGGGATAATTGCGAGAGGAAAGATTTTAAAACAAACAAACAGACATAGAAACATTCAGTCCAGTTGTATTTGCAACCTGGGTCTGAAGCAGAATGGAAAGTGAGCTTGCTGTGGAGGGAGAATCGAGAGTTCAAGTCTCAGGGGTGGTCCTAAGATGGCGGAGGAATAAGATGGAAAGAACACTTTCTCCCCACAACTTCATGGAAAGAACATTTGAGCCTGAGCAATTTCCACAAAACAACTTCTGAATGCTGGCAGAGGACATCGGGCATCCAGAAAAGCACCCCATTGTCTTGAAAAGGAGGTAAGAAAAAATGTAAAAGATAAAAAGAGAGACCAAAGAGGTAGGGACAGAGATCTGTCCCTGGAAGGGAGTCTTAAAAGAGGAGAAGTTTCCAAACACCAGGAAACACTCTCACTGGCAGGTCAGTGGGGAGTTTTGGAATCTCAGAGGGCAACATAACGGGGAGGAACACTAAATAAATAAAGAAAACCCACAGATTACGTGCCTAACAGCAACTTCCAGCAGAGAAGTAGTCCAGACACTCATATTTGCCACCAGCAAGCGGGGGGCTGAACAGGGAGGTGTGGGCTGCATTGTAAGCACCTGGCCTGAATGCCCTGAGGGCGATCTGACCCAAACTGTGGGATAGCCAGACAGAAAGTAAAAAGAGAGAGAACTATCCTGGGAAAAGCCCTATCCTAAGGCACTTCCTGGCCCACTCACAGAACAAAGGACTGAGCAGAGGAGAGCTAGCTGGCTGTGCACTGGCTGGAGACGGAGGCAGGTGGGGGCAGCCAGAGCCGGAAAGGGGCAATCTCAGCCCCAGAGGAACATCCTCTACAAAACTGCAAGCAGGCTCCCATTTGCTAACCAAGACTTCCTGGGGTTCTGGGTGGTTGACATCCGCAGGGAGGGCCGCAGCCAAGGATCAGCTCCCCAGAAGAGACACATGGCATGCCTGAGACGGGCACACCTGCTGCCACCCAGGAAACCGAGCGGCTGGGATGGAGGAGGTGATAAGACGCACCACCCCTGGGGGTGGCTGTGCTCGCCAAGCACCAGGTCGCCTGAGCTGCTCGGACCTGGGAAGCGCACAAGAATCTGCGCCTTTGTGGAGTACTTGAGAACCAACCTGAACCTGAGTGGCTTAGACCTGGGAAGTGCACGTAACCCAGGGCCCACCTCAGACAGTTCCAGGCACAGCAACCTGGAGCCTGAGCAGTAGAGACTGGGAAAGCACACACACCGTGAGCGGGGGCAAACCCAGTGCGGCCGGGACCTTGTGAGCATACAACAGTGATGTTTGTTTGCAGTGTTCCAACCTGCCCACAGCACGACTGAATCAGTTAGCCTAAATAAGTGACCACCTTCAATCCCCTATGTCAGGGCAGAAATTAGACACTGAAGAGACCAGCAAACAGAAGAAGCTAAAATAAATAAGAGGGAACCATTCTGGAAATGACAGGTGCAACAGATTAAAACCTTGTAGTTAGCACTGACTACATTGGAAGGGGCCTATAGATCTTGAGACGTATAAGCTGGATCAAGGAACTATCTGAAACTGAACTAACCCCACACTGCCCACAAAAGCTCCAGAAAAATTCCTAGATATATTTTTACTATTATCATTAAAAAAATTTTTTTTT
>NW_024071511.1:2047-3300 GCF_014754425.2 Oryx dammah
TATTCTGGCTTTTTTTTTAATATTGTATTTTGGGGAGTGTCACTTTACTCTAGACTTTTAATCTGTGCTTTTTAGTATTTGTTATCAAGTTTGTACCTTTAGGAACCCAATCTTCTCTACCCATTTTTACTTGGGAGTGTGATTACTGGCTTGATGGCTCTCTCCCTGTTTGGACTCTCCTTTTTCTCCACCAGGTCGCCTCTATCTCCACCTCACCCTTCTCTTCCCTACCCAACTCTGTGATTCTCTTTGTGTGTTTCGGGCTGTGGAGAACACTTGGGGAACTGATTACTGGCTGGCTCTGTCTCTCTCCTTTTGAATCCCTCTTTTCTCCTCCCGGTCACCTCCGTCTCCTTCCTCCCCCTTTTCTTCCCTGTGTAACTCCATGAACCTCTCTGAGGGGTCCAGACTGTGGAGAGCACATAGGAAACTGATTACTGGCTAGCTTGCTCTCTCCCCTTTTGAGTCCCCCTCTTCTTCTCCTGGTCAACTCTATCTCCCTCCTCCCTCTTCTCTTCTCCATCTAACTCTGTGAACCTCTCCGGGTGTCCCTCACTGTGGAGAAGCTTTTCATCATTAACCTAGATGTTTTATCATCGGTGCTGTACAGGTAGAGAAGTCTCGAGGCTACTGTAAGAATAAGACTGAAAACCAGAGGCAGGAGGATTAAGTGCAAACCCTGAGAACACCAGAGAACTCCTGACTCCAGGGAACATTAATGGATAAGAGCTCATCCAAAAGCCTCCATACCTACACTGAAACCAAGCACCACCCAAGAGCCAACAAGTTCCAGAACAAGACATACCACACAAATTCTCCAGCAACGCAGGAACATAGCCCCAAGCATCAATATACAGCCTGCCCTAAGTCACACCAAACCCATAGACATCTCAAAACTCACTACTGGACACTTCATTGCACTCCAGAGAGAAATCCAGCCCCACCCACCAGAACATGGACGCAAGCTTCTCTAACCAGGAAACCTTGGGAAGCCCCTGCAAAACCCCAGCCACAGTGAGGAACCTCCACAATAAAGAGGAACTGCAAGCTGCCAGAATACAGAAAGGCCACCCCAAACACAACAATCCCACTGTAGCTGAAGCGGAAACTCCACTGTTTTGGCCACATGATGTGAAGAACTGACTCTCTGGAAAAGACTCTGATGCTGGGAAAGATTGAAGGCAGGAGGAGAAGGGGACGAGAGAGGATGAGATGGTTGGATGGCATCACTGATTCGATGGACATGAGTTTGA
>NW_024071511.1:3400-5041 GCF_014754425.2 Oryx dammah
AGCTGATGGAAATTACTGCCCTTAGAATGTGCTTTGTGCTCTAGGATATCCCATTGAGCCCAGGCAGCCTTGCTGTCTTTTGCATCAAAGCCAGTTACAGTATTCACCTACCAGAAATCTTCTCAGTGTTATCAGTGATTTTACTGTTATCGCAACTCACTGAGTTCTCTCCAAAGAGAGAAGTGATGTCTTCTCCAAATATCTTGCGACAGTTCAAAATTAGGAATTGTATTAATGAAATCTGTAACACAAAGGGGCAAAAACAATGGTGTATTACTGTACATATGGCATAATAGTAAATCACATTTCATACGTGAATCTGGGCTCTAACACAAAATGCAAAAGCGGTCTGAGAAAAATTCAGACTTGATTAAATATATATATATATATGTGTGTGTGTGTGTGTGTGTGTGTGTGTGTATATATATCAGTTTTCTCTAAGAAATAAGTGATACTTTCAAGAGTACTTTGGGCACAAATTTTAAAATTCTTTTAGTCAGTGAGCTAAAGTTATAATATGTGGGCTGGTTTAATAGCTAAAATTTTGTAATGATGGTCACATGCTTAAAAGTAGGATGGTTTGCAAGAAGCCCACATAGGATGTTTGGGACAAAAGTGTATATTCTCTTACTAAGTTTTATTTAGTTTTATTAAAATTTTTCTAGTTTTAATGATATAGAATTTATATATAGCATCTTATTAAAACTTATAAAGTATGAAATACAACACAAATTGTGAAATTCACTTCAGTGAAGAAATATCTGAAAGTTAGGTAGCAGAGGTTTCTGTGTGGGGTGGGGGGCGGGAGGGGGGTCGTGAAGGAAGAAAGCATCTGGAGAGAAAACATGTCTGTCTGTCTGTCTGCATTGCCTCGCCTCACACTTGCTGTCTAGGGGAGCTTGGAGAAGAGCTGTGATCTTATTAGGCATGTTATGGCTCTGTTAGGATGTTCTGAAATATTTTACTAGCTTCCTCATCCTCTAGCGGAGACACAATAGAAGCCAAGTATTTTCCTGAACGAGCCACAACTGGCAGAGTGCGGCCAGCGTGTGTGGAGCCTCGGGTGCTCGTATGGCCCAGGCCGCCTAAGATGAGCCGACAGTGACCAGATGTATTGGGTGTTGTCATCGTTGTGTAATGATGAACTCACAGTTTGGAGGCTTGTACACCCTCAGTGATGAGGCTGAGAGTTGAACCTTGGCTCTCCGGTTCCAAAGCCAGGTTCTTTTCTATCATATCGTCCTACTCTTACCTCTCTGTTGTTTAATCTCTTGGATGGCAAAGGAGAAGTGACTCAACTCTTCTCAGTTATAGTACACCTTCCCATGCCCAGCCAGCGTAGGATTCTGCCACTCCAAGGCAGGGTAATTAAAATGTGCACTTTAAAACACGGGTTCACCAGCGTTAATACCACAGACTTCCGGTTCAAAATGGGGACTCTGCCCCACAAGGCATAAAAATGAAAGATCTTGTTACCTTTTTGGTGAAGTTTTCAATTGCTGAGCTGCCAGAATTAACCCAACAAAACATGCTTGGTGTGAGACACACTGATAAATTATAAGCTGTCATCTGATTGGATGAGGAATGTTGCTCGATGTTGTGTAACACTCCAAAAAGGTATCGCAACAAAACTACATTTGG
>NW_024071511.1:5141-6454 GCF_014754425.2 Oryx dammah
GAAGCTGCTCCAGAAGCCTAATGACAGAAAAAGCACTTATGAATAAAGCGAGTCATTTTGCTTAGTAAGTGGAAATACAGAGAACAAAGTACTTCTTTTTCTACCAGGAACACAGTCCATTCTCACAGTGCCAGGCATGAATGCATACAAAAATGTTTCACTGATTTTAATTCCTGAACCAGGTAAGCCCTACTCTGGTTAGTTATGTGTTTGTATTTAAGATCATACCCCTGGCGGATTGGTTCTTTATCATCGCTTTTTAGGCCCGTGGCTTTCATCGCCAACAGTTTCATGTATTCAGAAGGTGTAAAATGGTCAAGCATTCCATGTTAATAAGATTAGGAGAAAACCACAGTGTCACCAATAAGGCATGCATCTCTTTCCAAACTGGCTTCCAGGGGTATGATCAAGTGAAACCACTTGATACTGCTCATTATTTCAGAGGACACAGCTGTAAACTATAAGCTAATATTTTCCTAAGAGTATGTTGGTTGTATTTTCTCAGAGTTGAGTAATTATTGCAGCATTACCTCTGGGCCGCAGTTATTTTCTCCTCCTCATTCCCTTGATCAATAACATCAAGCCATTTATCATAGAGACGGGCTGAAAATATGCTTCCTTGGATGTGTCGAAGAAAATCCTTATGTAGATCAAAAAAATATATATTATTCTTATGATAAATTCAATGGAGAAATTGCAAAGAAAATATTATGTTGAAAAATTCAATTCAGTGCGCAGTTCCTTCACAGCCACGCAGACTGATTCACACAGAGCTGGGCTGTGATTCTCCACAGCCTTGCATACTCAGAAGTACTGGTTGGATTTTCCCCAACTAAAATTAGAAGCCTAAAAGTAGAGTCTAGGCTGTAGTGAGAATGAGGCTAAAGCTCCTTCTATCACCTGGAGCTTACTCTTGGTGTACATGTTAACACATTAGTACAAACTGGCAAGGTCTGGTGATAACTCCCCCCAAATCCTATTCGTTTCTTGAAAAGAAATGCACATACCCATTTTGTTTGTTTACTTCAGACACAGTGCTTGCTCTGAATTCAAGAAAGAGAAGTTCTGAAATAAAACTACACCCCTACATGCTCTTATACACATATTAAGAGAAAACCGGAGGTATGTGTGCTCTTTGGGAAAAAGCTAGTATCGAAATAGCTTCGCTCTTTTCCTTTTTTAAAAATAAAAACCATATAAAAGTTCAGTTCTACAGACTTTTAAGCAGCAGGTGTTAGAAATAAATCCAAAGCCCCAATGGGTAAGCTACACGTTACCCCTACAACTCTTTGGATGGAATATATCCTCCCCAA
>NW_024071511.1:6554-7279 GCF_014754425.2 Oryx dammah
AACTGTCATGATTATAATCCTGTCACAGTTCACTGTTTCAGTACTTATTGAGCTGTGGTTTGTGTCCTGCACTCTTTTGAGTACTGAGGATAGAGTATGAAAATAACGCACAAAGTCTCAGTCCTCTCATACTTTTTCTTGTGATTGGTGTACAGTACCCAATCAGGGTCATTAGGTTTTCGCCATGCTTCTTATGGAGTGTCCGCAGTATATTTGGAGGGAGGAAGCACTCCATTTCAGTTCAGCCGTTCAGTCCTGTCCTACTCTTTGCGACCCCATGGACTGCACACCAGGCTTTCCTGTCCATCACCAACACCTGGGTTTGTTCAGATTCATGTCCATCGAGTTGGTGATGCCATTCAACCATCTCATCTGGCTTTGGCTTCTGGGAGTCTGGGGGTGTGCAGCAGGCCCTTTGCCTTGCGTACCAAACTACATGCACTTGGAGTGTGTCTCTTCTCTCTCCTGGACCCTGTGCTGTAGAATCGATTGGTGAGACTGAGTATGGTGAAGCCAGGACATGACTCAGACGGAATATGCCATGGCTATTTGCTCTTGGCCCTCTGTTTATAGACAGTTTAATGGAAAACTCAATGTGGTTCTGATGATGTATTCACTTCTGATTCAGAGCAACTCTATGGTTGCTTGGACATATGGTATTATCTAGGCCAAATTTGCAAAGTTTGATTCCCCACCAAGATCAATCAACTTTAGGAAGAGAAAAC
>NW_024071515.1:0-7273 GCF_014754425.2 Oryx dammah
AGAGAGAGTTCTGAGTGTCTCTTCTACTTCTTACAAGGCCACTTCCTCTCAGACTAAGGCCCCACCCTTTGGCCTCATTTAACCTCTAACCTCCTTAGGACCCTATCTCTAAATATAGTCACATTGGTGGTTAGGACCTCACTGTATAAATTCTGAGGGATACAGTTTGGTCCATAACATTCTGCATTTCCCCCCAAATTTATGTCCTCATGTCCACAATACACTCACCCCATCTCAACATCCCCAGAATTCTTTTTTAAAAATTAATTTATTTTTTAATTGAAGGATAATTGCTTTCCAGAATTTTGTTATTTTTTGTCAAACCTCAAAATGAATCAGCCATAGGTATACATATGTCCTCTCCATTTTAAACTTCTGTCCCATCTCCCTCTTTATCCCACGCCTCTAGGTTGATACAGAGCCCCTGTTTGCATTCCCAGAGACATACAGTAAATTCCCATTGGCTATCTATTTTACATATGGTAATGTAAGTTTCCATGTTACTCTCTGCATGCATCTCACCCTCTCCTCCCGTTTCCCCATGTCCATAAGTCTGTTCTCTATGTTTGTTTCTCCATTGCTGCTCTGCAAATAAATTCTTCAGTACTGTTTTTCTAGATTCCATATATATGCTTAAGAATATGATATTTATCTTTCTCTTTCTGACTTACTTCACTCTGTATAACAGGCACTAGGTTCATCCACCTCATTACGACACACGCAAATGTGTTACTTTTATGGCTGAGTATTATTCCATGTGTATATGTACCACAACTTCTTTATCCATTCTACTGTTGATGGACATCTAGGTTGCTTCAGTGTTCTAGCTATTGTAAATAGCGCTGCAGTGAACATTGGGGAACATGGGTCTTTTTCAATTTTGGTTTCCTCAGGGTATATGCCTAGAAGTGGGATTGCTGGGTCATATGGTGGTTTTATTTCTAGTTTTTAAGGAACTTCCATACCATCTTCCATACTAGCTGTATCAATTTACATTCCCACCAACAGTGCAAGAAGGTTCCCTTTTCTACACATCCTCTTCAGCAATTGTTGCATACTTTTGATAATGGCCATTCTGACCAGTGTGAGGTGATAATCTCATTGTAGTTTTAATTTGCATTTCTCTAATAACAATCAATATTGAGCATCTTTTCATGTGTTTGTTAGCCATCTGTATGTCTTCTTTAGAGAAATGTCTTGTGTATGTCTTTTGCCCCTCTTTTTGATTCGGTGGTTTGTTTCTCTGGTAGTGAGTTGTATGAGCTGCTTGTATATTTTGGAAATTAATCGTTCGTCAGTTTTTTCATCTGCTATTATTTTCTCCCATTCTGAGGGTTGTCTTTTCACCTTGCTTATAGTTTCCTTTGCTGTGCAAAACCTTTTACGTTTAATCAGATCCCACTTGTTTACTTTTGTTTTTATTTCCATTACTCTGGGAGGTGGGTCATAGAGGTTGTTGCTTTGATTTATGTCATCGACTGTTCTGCCTATGCTTTCCTCTAAGAGTTTTGTAGTTTCTGACCTTACATTTAGGTCTTGAATTAATTTTGAGTTTATCTTTGTATATGGTGTTAGGAAATGTTCTAATTTGTTTTTTTTTACATCAACATCCTCAGAATTCTTAAACCATTCAAACATCAATTCCAAGTACAAACCTCATTAAAATGTCACTTCATCAGGTACAGATGAGAAATGACACATAAAATTATTCCTTGCTGAACACATAAAGAAAAATACAACATATTGTTGAAAGACATAACAGAAAAATGGGATAAGTAAAGGTACTCTGAGTGCTATAAAGGACCCCATTCCCTTAAATGAACCAGAACACATGCTTCCAATTCAAATTGCCGTAGAATTCTTTTCTCAGAACCTCATATGATTTTGACATTCATATGGGAGAGTGAGTGAGGACAAGAGATTTTTAGAAAAACAAATCGATAGGAGGATAGACTTTCCTAACCTGATGTCGGACTGTCCTGCAAAACTGCTGTAAGTCAAACAGTACAGCATCAGTGCAGAACACACTGAAGTCGTGCAGTATAAGAAAAGCACAGAAACAGACCCATTATAAATGAGTTTAAACCCAAAAGCAGTTAGTCATAGAGGGAAGAAGAGTTTTTTTAAAATGCACACTATAAAACTACAGAAAGTTTTTTTAATGACATGAAAGAATGTGTTGATGCTCCGTCATGTCCAATTCTTTGTGACCCCATAGACTGTAGCCCACTAGGCTCCTGTACCCGTGCATCCTCCAGGCATGAATACTAGAGTGAGTAGCCATTCTCTTCTCCAGGGAATCTTCCCGACCTGAGCATCGAACCCAGGTCTTCTGCATTGCAGGTAGATTCTTTACCATCTGAGCCACCAGGGAAGCCTAAGGACTGTTAAAGAAGACCTAAATAAATGAAAAGGCACTGTATATTTATGGATCAAAAAACATAATATTATTCACGTGACAGTAAATTGATCTACAGATTCAACATAATCCCCATCAAAACCCCAGCTTCTTTGCAGAAATTGGCAAGCTGATCCTAAAATTCATATGGAAATATAAAGGACCCAGGATAGCCAAAGCAATCTAGAGAAAGAACAAAGTTAGAGGGCTCAGACATGTCAATTTCAAAACCTACTACAAGACAATCAAGACAGTGCAGTACTAACATGGGCTTCCTTGGTGGCTCAGCAGTAAAGAACCCACCTGCTAATGAAGGAGACGCAGGTTTGATCCCTGGATCTACTCACTCCAGTATTCTTGCCTGGGAAATCTCACGAACAGAGGAGTCTGGCAGGCTGCAGTCCACACTGTCCATGGGATCACAGAGTCAGATGTGACTTACTGACTGAACAGCAACATGGTGCTAACATAGCATAGACACATAGATTGATGAAATTGAATTGAAAGTCTAGAGACAAATCCATATATCTATGTCAGTTGATTTTCTACAAGAGTGACAATACCAATTCAATGAGGGAAGAACAATTTCTTCCTCATTGGTGAAGGACAACTGAATATGCAAATGCAAAAGAATGAACTTGGACTCCTAGCGTATAAGGTATACAAAGCATTAACTCAAAATTTATCAGAGACCTAAATTTAAGAGCTAGAGCAATAAAGCCCTTGGGAGGAACTCTGTAGCCATACATCTTCATGCTTTGGATTAGGAGATGGTTTCGTAGATATGACTCGAAAAACAAGCTACAACAACAAAAATAGACGAATGGGACTACATGAAAACTTAAAGCTTTGTTACTACAAGGGATGTGACCAAGAAAGTGGACAGCCCACAGAATGGGAGAAAATATTTAAAAATCATATACATGAAAGGGAACTTGTTTCTAGGCCTGTTTGTAAGTCCAACAAAGTTAGCCTAGGTACCCAACAAACATAATTGGCTATAGAGTACTGCACTGTAATAGGTTTATGATACTTTTCACACAAATAACACATAAAAAGCAAACACAAAATAAAACATTTTTCATCTTACATTATAGGACCTTGAAAAACTACAGTAGTACAGTTACAGTAGCTGACGTACAGGGGCACATTTGCATCTTTGACAGTTCTCAACTTGAAGTTTCACATGTAGAGGACTTACTGTAAACTGTGTACATTGAACAGTGACTTTTAGGCTATGTGAATTGTATCTCAATAATGTTTTTGGAAAATTATAAAAAACAATTGTATAAGAGAAAGTGGTCAACTAATTTAAGAGGAATAAATAAAATGAGAACCCAAACTCACCACATACAACCAGAATAAATTCTGCCTTGATTAAAGTGCTCCAGTGTAGCCATTAAACTGGAATAGAACTACCAGAATGGGAAAGACCTTTTCAAGCATAAAACAAAGGAGAAGAAGAAATTCATATGGGTTACTAGTACAGAAAAATTTAAGAGCTGAATGTTAATTTTTTTCCTGTAATTCAGCTCACCCCTACACACAAGCCTCCATTTTTGCTCTAAGCAGGAAAATCCAAACTTGGCTGTAGCTTATGCTTTTACGCACAGTGATTTCTGAACCTTAACCTGGTCAATTAGGGATTGGCCCTGTGCTTTTCACTCCTTCTCCCCAGGGATGGTCTCAGTTTCTGAGGAGGAAAAGAGGATGAAAGGAAACTTAGAAAGCTGTCTGGCTCTGAAGGAGGGCAATCTGATCCTTACAGCTGGGCTTCCCTCCTCCCTACCTTCTCTGAATATTCGCTGGAAGGACCGATGCTGAAGCTGAAGCTCCAATACATTTGGGTCACTAATGGAAAGAGCTGATTCATTGGAAAAGACACTGATACTGGAAAAGACGCAGGAGGAGAAGGGGGCAACAGAGGATGAGATGGTTGGATGACATCACCAACTCAATGGACAAGAGTTGGAGCAAACTCCGGGAGATGGTGATGGTGAAGTACAGGGAAGTCTGGCCTGCTGCAGTTCATGGGGTCACAAACAATCAGAAACAGTTGAGCAACTGAACAGCAACTTTCCTTCGGCCAGCTCATCCCTGTAGCTGGTCTCTGGCAACACCACTGCAGCACATGGTTTTGGTACTCCAGCACGCAGGAGCTCACAAGGTTGTTTTCTTTTAATTTTTTAAGGTCAGTCTTTATTTATTTTCGCCATGCTTCACCACATGCAGGATCTTAGTTCCCCACCCAGGGATCGAACCCGTGCCCCCTGCATTGGGAGCACAGAGTCCTAACCAGTAGACCGACAGGGAGGTTTACACACGGTTGTTTACACTGCACTGTGCTTTCCTTTCAGTGTCCTGGACGTTGCCTGGGTCGCACTGTGAGGACGCAGCAGCATCACGTAATCTGTCAGCACGCCACCAGTTCTGAGTCCGGCTGCAATGACACAAAGAGGTACTGGCCCCACCCCGGGGCAGCACACGACCTCCGCACCTCAGATGAGCGCTGTGAGGTCTGGAAGTGGCATCACCCTCCCGTCACCGCCTCTCATAATGCACAGTTCCTACTCAATTATAAGTCCTTCTGGCGCCATCCTCAGTGGCACATGTTATGTTGTAGCTGTTCCATCACTAAGGCGTGCCCGACTCTTTGCAACCCCATGGACTGCAGCATGCAGCCTGTAGGGAAGCCCTGTCCTTCAGCATCTCCCAGGGTTTGCTCAAATTCATGTCCATTGAATCAGTGATTCTTTCTAACCATCTCATCACCTTGATATCCTTTGGGATTGATTGGTTTGATCTCCTTGCTATCCAAGGGACTCGAAAGAGTCTTCTCTTGAAAGTATCACAATTTGAAAGCATCATTTCTTTGGTGCTCATCCTGCTTTACAGTCCACTTCTCACATCGGTACATGACTACTGGAAAAACCATAGCTTTGACTGTATGGACTTTCGTTGGGAAGGTGATGTTTCCACTTAATATCTGTCTAGGTTTGTCATTACTTTCCTTCAAAGGAGAAAGCATCTTTTAATTTCATGACTGCAGTCATCATCCACAGTGGTTTGGGAGCCTGAGAAAAGAAAATCTGTCACTGCTTCCACTTTTTCCCCTTCTTTTGTCATGAAGAGACTGGATGCCATGATCTTATTAGGCTTTTGAATGTTGAGTTTCAAGCCAGCTCTTTCACTCTGCTCTCTCATCCTTATCAGGAGGCTCTTCAGTTCCTCTTCACTTTCTGCCATTAGGGTGAAGTGGTATCATCTGCATATCTGAGGTTGTTGATATGTCTCCCAGCAATGTTGATTCCAGTTTGTACTTCATCCAGCCCGGCATTTTGGATGATGGACTCTGTGTAAAGTTAAAGAAGCAGGGTGACAATATACATCCTTGACATCCTCCTTTCCCAATTTGGAACCAGTCCATTGTTCCATGTCCTGTTCTGTTACTTCTTGACTCACATACAGGCTTCTCAGGAGACAGGTAATGTGGTCTGGTATTCCCTTCTCTTTTTGGAATTTCCCACAGGTTGTTGTGATCCACAGGATTCACACAATCAAAGGCTTTAGCATAGTCGATGAAGCAAAGAAGAAATAGAAGTGTTAGTCACTTGGTCATGTGCAACTCTTTGTGACCCCATGGCCTGTAGCTTGCCAGGCTCCTCTGCCTGTGGGGTTTTCCAGGCAAGAATACTGGAGTGGGTTGCTATTCCCTTCTCGAGAGGATCTTCCTGACCCAGGGATAGAACCCGGGTCTCTTGCATTGCAGGCAGATTCTTTACCATATGAGCTACCAGGGAAGCAGAAGTAGTTTTTCTGGAATTCCTTTGGTTTCTCTATGATCCAGTGAATGTTGGCAATTTGATCTCTGGTTCCTCCGCCTCTTCAAAACCCAGCTGGTACATCTGGAAGTTCTCAGTTCACAGACTACTAAAGACTAGCTTGAAGGATTTTGAGCATAACCTTCCTAGCATGTGAAATGAGCACAATTGTACAATAGTTTAAACATTCTTTGGCATTGCCTTTCTTTGGGATTGGAATGAAAACTGACCTTTTCCAGTCCCATGGCCACTGCTGAGTTTTCCAAATTCGTCAGTTCTCTTTAATTTACACATTAGATCTGGATCCTAGTGTTTCCAATTATTCTAAATTTATTCCTCTGTTTAGAAACTGTTTGATTAGGACGTTGGGACAGTGGGTTGGCAGAGTATAAAGTAAACTTTTATCTTGTTAAGGGGCTTACACAAGAAGAATGCTTCTGTCTTGTATAAAAGTCTGAACTGGTAGATGGTTTAGCGGTTAGAAGAGCTCCACTCCCTGAGATCACTCAGAAATACAGACGCCTTCCATCTGGTGGCTCCACCACCCTAGAGGAACGTGCTGCAGCCAGAGAAAGTGAAGAGAGAGCCGAGAGGGCCACCAATGGAATCTGGAGTTCTGCCACCCTCTTCTTGGTGTAACTTTGAACTTTCTGAGTTCCTAATCTTCACAATGGGGTATTACTGTCCATGTCAGATTATGGTTGGGAAGTGTTTTTTAATTGAAGTGTAGTTGAATGACAAAGTGTGTGTTCTGCTCTACAGCCAAGTGATTTAGTTATACATATTTACGCATTCTTTTTTAATATTCTTCTCCATTATAATTTATCATAGGATACTGAATGTAGTTCTCTGTGCTACACATTAAGAATTTGTTTATCCATCCTATCTATAGAAGCTTCCGTCTGCTAACCCCAGCCTACCACCCCCTCCCCACCCCCCCCCCCCCCCTTGGTGACCAGCAGCCTGTTCTGTCACTGATTCTGTTCCTGTTCATGGGTAGGTTCATTTCTGTCATTGCTTAGATCCCACTCATAAGTGATGCCACATGGCGTCT
>NW_024071516.1:0-7252 GCF_014754425.2 Oryx dammah
TCGCTGCACTGAACAAGGCTCGATGTGCCTTTGTGCAAGACCCCAAGAAACGCTCCCGAGCCCACATGTCCATACCTATGCGGACCATGCTTGGTCCTGCCCTTGTTCAAGACCACGAAATACCCCTGAGCCCGCATCTCGGTCCCTGTACTGAACCAGGCTAATTTCTGCCCAATTAAAGCCTCAACGGATACTACTGAATTGACATCTAAGGACCTGCACTGACCCAGACTGGGTCCAGGCCTTGTGCAAGACCCTTGTAAACACTCCCGAGCCTCCCTCCCAGTCAATGCACCGAATCAGGCTGGGTCCTGCATTCTTCCACCCCGACAAATACTCCTGAGGCTCTTTTCCGTGCTTACCCACACCTGGCTGGGTCCTGCCCTTCTTCAAGGCCACGACAAATACTTCTGAACCCACGTCTCGGTCTCTGCACTGAACCAGGCTAGCTTCTTCCCGTGTGCAAGGACTGACAGACAAACTTGTGCCCAAATATCGGGTCTTGCACGGAACAAGGCTAAGTGCTTCCTATGTTGATGGCCACTAATATCAGGCATGAGCTGACATCTTAAGTCTGGCACTGAAGCATTTGAGAGCTGCCCCTGTTGCATCCCTGCAAATGCTCCTAAGCCCACTTCCTAGGCCCTGCACTGGCCTGGCAGGGCCCTGCGTATGTTCAAGCCCCCAACAAACACTCATGATCTCACATCTTGGTTCTGGCTCTGAACCATGCTGGGTCCTGACTTACTTTACACCTCCGAGAAACACCTCTGCACCCACACCTAAGTCCCTGCCATAAACCAGGCTGGGTCCTGCACGTATTAAAGGCCTCTACCAACATAGCTGAGCCTGCATCTGATGCTCACGCTAGTTCCTGGCCTTATTCGACCCAACGGCAAGCAGTCCTGAGCCGACAAGTAGCTCGATGCCTGGGAACTATGGTGTGTACCGCTATTGTTCAGTCCATCAGGAAACAGAGGTGACCCCACATCCCACTCGCTACACTCAAGAAGGCTGGGTCATGCCTTTGAGCAAGACCCCGACAAATAATCCTGCCCTTAGGACACGAGGTCCCTGCAGTGAACCAGGCTGAATCTTGCACTGGATAAAGCCTCCGACAAACACTCCTCAGTGCACATCTGTTGTCGAAGTTTCTGAAAAATACTCCTGGGCCCACCTCTAGGTCCGTGCACTGAATCAGGCTGAGTCCTGCCACTGTGCATGACACCTACAACACTCCTTAGCACATATCTGTATCCCTGAATAGAGAACCAAGCTGGATCCTGGGCTTGTTCAAGCCCCTGAAAAGCACTCCTGAGCCCACATCTAGGTCCCTTCGCTGACCTAGGCTGATCTTGAGATTGTTCAGATCTGGAGAAACACGTGTGAGCCCACATACGGTCCCTGCACTGAACCAGGTTGGGCCCTGTCCTTGCACAAGCCCTCGACAAATATTCCACAACCCACATTTCAGTCACTCTACTGATCCAGACTGGGTCCTGGCCTTCTTCAAGACCCACACAATCACTCCTGGGCCCACATCACAGTCCCTGAACTGAATTCTGCTGTATCGTGAACTGGTTCCATGCCCTGACCAACACTCTTCAGCCCATATCTCACTCCCAGGACTCACACATGCTGGACCCTGCCTTTAGTCAAGCCCTGACCAACCCTCCTGAGCCCACAATGTCATCTCTGCACTGACCTAGGATAGGTCCTGCAATTGTTCAAGGTGCCGGCCAACACTGCTGAGCCTTCTCTCTGAATCTCAGGCAATGCCTGGCCATATTCAAGCAACTGACCTACAATCCAGAGCCCACAACTCACTGCATGACTCTGAACTAGGATGTGTCCTTGTGTCCTTCCCTTGTTCAGTCCCTCCAGGAAACATTCCCGATCTGGCATCACACTTGCTGCACTGAAAAAGGTCTATGTGCCTTTGTGTCAGACCCCGACAAACACTCCTGAGCCCAGATTTCGATCCCTATGCTGACAATGCTTGGTCCTGCCCTTGTTCAAGATCAAAAGAAATTTCTATGAGCCCGCAGCTAAGTCCCTGTACTGATTGAGTCTAAGGTCTGCCCATCTTGAAGCCTCAACGGACACTGCTGAATTGACATCTAAGGACCTGCACTGACCCAGCCTGGGTCCAGGCCTTGTGCAAGACCCTGGTAGACACTGCCGAGCCCCCTCACAGTCGCTGCACCTAACCAGGTTTGGTCGTGCCCTTCTTCAACCCCGACAAATACGCCCGAGCCTCATTTGGGTGCTTACCCGGACCAGGCTCCATCCTGCCATTCTACAAGTCCAAAACAAATTCTTCTGAACCCGTCTTGGTCTCTGCTCTGAACCAACCTAGCTTCTTCCCGCATGCAATCACTGACAGACAACCCTGAGCCCAAATGGCGGGTTTTGCATGGAACGAGGCTAAGTGCTTCCCATGTTCATGACCCCTAATATCAGGCCTGAGCCAACATCTTGAGTCTGTCACTGAAGCATTTTGTAGGCTGCCCCTGTTGCATCCCTGCAAATGCTCCTAAGCCCACATCCTGGGCCCTGCACTGACCCGGCAGGGACCTGCGTTTGTTCAAGCCCCCAACAAACACGCCTGAGCTCACATCTGGGTTCTGGCTCTGAGCCATGCTGGGTTGTGACTTTGTTTACACCCCCGAGAAACACCTCTGTGCCCACATCTAAGTCTCTGCCATGAACCAGGCTGGGTCCTGCACTTATTCAAGGCCCCTACCACCATAGCTGAGCCTGCATCTGACTCTCATACTAGTGCCCAGCCTTATTCAAGACCCCAGCAAGCATTCCTAAGCCGACAAGTAGGTCCATGCCTTGGAACTATGGAGTGTACCACCATTGTTCATTCCCCCAGGAAATACTAGTGATCCCATATCCCACTCACTGCACTCAAGAAGGCTGGGTCAAGCCTTTGAACAACAAGCCGACAAACACTCCTGAGTCCGAGGAGACTAGGTCCCTGCAGTGAACCAGGCTGAATCTTACACTGGAGAAAGCCTCAGACAAACACGCCTCAGCGCATATCTGTTGTCGAAGTTTCTGAAAAATACTCCTGGGCCCACCTCTAGGTCCTTGCACTGAATCAGGCTGAGTCCTGCCCTTGTACAAGATACCGACAACACTCCTTAGCGCACATTTGTGTCCCTGAATGGAACCAAGCTGGATCCTGCACTTGTTCAAGCCCCTGAAAATGACACCTGAGCCCATATCTAGGTCTCTTCGCTGACCCAGGCTGGTCTTGTACTTGTTCACATCCGGAGAGTCAAGCGTGACCCACATACGGTCACTGCACTGAACCATGTTGTGTCCTGAACTTGCACAAGCTCTTGACAAATATTCAGGAGCCCACATTTTGGTCCCTCTTCTGATTCAGACTGGGTCCTGGCCTTCTTCAAGCCTCAGACAATCACTCCTGGGCCCACATCACATTCCCTGAACTGAACTCTGCTGGGTCCTGCACTGGTTCCATGCCCCGTCCAACACTCTTGAGCCCATATCTCACTCCCAGGACTCACTCATGCTGGACCCTGCTTTGAGTCAAGGCCCGACAAACACTCCTGACCCACAACATCGTCTCTGCATTGACCTAGGATGGGTCCTGCACTTGTCAAGGTGCCAGGCAACACTACTGAGCCTCTCTCTGACTCTCAGGCTAGGGCTGGCCATATTCAGGCACCTGACCTACAATCCTGAGCCCACAACTTGCTCCATGACTCTGAACTAGTGTGTGTCCTTGTGTTCTGCCCTTGGTCAGTCCACCCAGGAAACACTTCCCATCGAGCATCGCACTCACTGCGCTGAACAAGGATTGACGTGCCTTTGTGCAAGGCCCTAACAAAAACTCCCAAGCCCACATTTCAATCCCTAAGTGGACAATGCTCTGTCCTGCCCGTTTCAAGAACACAAGAAGTACCCCTGAGCCTGCATCTCGGTCCCTGCACTGAACGAGGCTGAGGTCTGTCATCTTGAAGCCTCAACAGATACTCCTGAATAGAAATCTAAGGACCTGCACTGACCCAGGCTGGGCCCAGGCCTTGTGCAAAACCCTTGCAAAAACTTCTGAGCCTCCCTCCCTGTCTCCACACCAAATCATGCTAGGTCCTGCCCTTCTTCAAGGCCATGACAAATACTTCTCAACACACTTCTAAGTCACTGCTCTGAATAAGGCTAGCTTCTTCTGATGTGCAAGAAATGACAGACAACCCTGAGCCCAAATGTCTAGTCTTGCACAGAACGAGGCCATGCGCTGCCCAAGTTCATGACCCCTAATAACAGTCCTGAGCCAACATCTTGAGCCAGGCACTGAGCATTTTGGGAGCTGCCCCTGTTGCCCCCTAGCAAATGCTCCTGAGCCCACATCCTGCACCCTGTACTGATTCCCGGGGAGGCTCTGCCTTTTTTCAAGCCCGCGACAAACACTCCAGAGCTCACAACTCGGGTCCGGCACTGACCATACCAGGTCCTGCCTTTCTTTACGCCCCCGAGAAACACTCCTGCGTCCGCATCTGCGTCCCTCCCATGAACCTGGCTAGGTCCTGTAGATATTCAAGGCAGCAACCAACATGCTTGAGTCTGTATCTGACTCGCATGCTAGTTCCTGGCCTTATTCGAGCCTCTGGCAAGCAATCCTGAGATACAAGCAGCTCCATGCCTCGGAACTATGGTGTGTACCACCAGTGTTCAACTCCCAAGAAACATGGGTGATCCCATATCCTGCTCTCTACACTCAAGAAGGCTGGGTCATGCCTTCGAGCAAGACCCCAACAAACACTCCTGAGCACTAGGACACTAGGTCCCTGCAGTGAACAAGGCTGAATCTTGCACTGGACAAAGTCTCCGGCATACACTCCCCAGTGCACATCTGTTGTCGAAGCTTCTGAAAAATACTCCTGGGCTCACCTCTAGGTCCATGCAGTGAATCAGGCTGGGTTCTGCCCTTGTGCATGACACCTACAACACTCCTTAGCGCACATTTGTGTCCCTGAACGCAACCAAGCTGGATCCTCCGCCTGTTCAAGCCCCTAAAAACGACTCCTGAGACCACATCATGGTCCTTTAGCTGACCTAGGCTTGCCCTGCACTTGTTCAGATCAGAGAGACACGCGTGAGGCCACATATGGTCCCTGCACTGAACCAAGCTGGGTCCTGTACTTGCACAAGCCCTTGTCAAATATTCCGGAGCCCACATTTTGGTCCCTCCACTGATCCAGACTGTGTTCTGGACTTCTTCAAGCCCCAAACAATCGCTCCTGGGCCCACATCGCGGTCCCTGAACTGAATTCTGCTGGGTCCTGAACTGGTTCCATGCCCTGACCAACACTCTTGAGCCCATATCTCACTCCCAGAACTCATGTAGGTTGGACCCTGCCCTTAGTCAAGCCCCAACAAACATTCCTGTGCCCACAGTGTTGTCTAAGCACCCATCTAGGATGGGTCCTGCCCTTGTTCAATGTGCCGGCCAACACTGCTGAGCCTCTCTCTGACCCTCTGGCTAGTCCTGGCCATATTTATACCACCGACCTACAATCCTTAGCCCACAACTCGCTCCCTAACTCTGAACTAGGGTGTGACCAGCCTTTGGTCAATCCCCATAGGAAACACTCACAATCCAGCATTGCACTTGCTCCACTGAGCAAGGCTCAACCTACCTTTGTGCAAGACCCCAACAAATGCTCCCGAGCCCACATTTCGATACTTATGCGGACCTTGCTCTGTCCCCACCTTGTTCAAGACCACAAAATACCCCTGAACCCACATCTCGGTCCCCGTACTGAACCAGGCTAAGGTCGGCCCAATTGAAGCCTCAACAGATACTCCTGAATAGACATCTAAGGACCTGCAGTGACCCTGGCTGGGTCCAGGCCTTGTGCTGCTGCTGCTGCTGCTAAGTCACTTCAGTCGTGTCAGACTCTGTGTGACCCCATAGACGGCAGCCCACCAGGCTCCCCCGTCCCTGGGATTCTCCAGGCAAGAACACTGGAGTGGGTTGCCATTTCCTTCTCCAACTCATGAAAGGGAAAAGTGAAAGTGAAGTCACTCAGCCAAGTCTGACTCCTAGAGACCCCATAGACTGTAGCCTACCAGGCTCCTCCACCCATGGGATTTTCCATGCAAGAATACTAGAGTGGTGTGCCATTGCCTTCTCTGCCCGTTGGCAGAAGGCAAGACCCTGCAAACACTCCTGAGTCTTCCTCTCAGTCGCTGCACCGAACCAGGCTGGGTCCTGCCTTTCTTCTACACCGTCCAATACTCCTGAGACTCATTTCAGTGCTTACCCGGACCAGACTGGGTCCTGCCGTTCTTCAAGCCACGACAAATACTTATGAACCCACGTCTCAGTCTCTGCACTGAACCAGGCTAGCTTCTTCCCACTTGTGAGCACTGACAGACAACCCTGAGCCCAAATATCTGGTCTTGCATGGAATGAGGCTAAGCGCAGCCCATGTTCATGACCCCTAATAAAGGCCTGAGCCAACAGGTTGAGCCTGGCATTGAAGCATTTTGGGTACTGCCCCTGTTGCCCCCCAGCAAATGCTCCTGAGCCCACATCCTGGGCTCTGACCTGAACCTGCCTTTGTTCAAGTCTCAGACAAACACTCCTGAGCTCTCAACGCCGTTCTGGCTCTGAATCATGCTGGGTCATGCCTTTGTTTATGCCTCCGAGAAACACTCCTTCCTCTGCATCACTGTCCCTGCCATGAGCCAGGCTGGGGCCTGCACTTATTCAAGGCCCTGACCAACATAGAACTGACTCTCATGAGAGTTCCTGGCCTTATTCAAGCCACCGGCGAGCAATCCTTAGCCGACAAGTAGCTCGATGCCTCGGAACTACGGTGTGTACCACCATTGTTCAGTCCCCCAGGAACTGGTGATCCCACATTCCACTCGTTGCACTCAAGAAGGCTGGGTCATACCTTTGAGTGAGACCCCGATAAACACTCCTGAGTCCTAGGACACTAGTTCCCTTCAGTGAACCAGGCTGAGTCTTGCACTGGTAAAGCCTCCGGCAAACACTCCCCAGTGCACATCTGTTGTCCCAGCTTCCGATCAGTACTCCTGAGCCCACCTCTAGGTCCGTGCCCTGAATCAGGCTGGGTCCTGCGCTTGTGCATGACATCTATACCACTCCTTAATGCACATCTCTCTCCCTTAACGGAACCAAAATGGATCCTGAACTTGTTCAATCCCCTGAAAACGACTCCTCAGACCAAATCTAGGTTCCTTC
>NW_024071517.1:0-1262 GCF_014754425.2 Oryx dammah
GGCGGCCCCCGAGCCTCGCGCCGCGCTGCCTCCGCGCGCACGTCCAGGTGCGCGCCCGCCGCGCCGCCGCTGCCGCCGCGCCCGCGCCCGTGGACCTGCAGCTGTCCGCGGCCGGCGGGCGGCTCTGCCTGCGCTGGCTGTCCCGCCTGCCGCGCTCGCTCGGGCCTCTGGAGTGGACCTTCCGCCTCGGGCTGCTCGGGCCCGCGGCCGCCGAGAGCCACGCGTTGCCCCGTCGGGCTCGGCACCGCGGCCGGCGCTCCTACCCGGGATTCGTGGCCCGAACCGAGTGTCCCACGGACGGGCCCACCCCGGTCATCTTAGAAGCTGTCAGCCCCAACAGCTCAGAACCCACTGAGTCCTCCGTGTCCTGTCAGGTAGCCAAAAAAGAGGCCTGTAAATTGGACCGCGTGCGGATAAATAGGAACGACGATAAACCGGTGCGACTGACCAGGGACATGGGAGACACCTTCAATGCAACCGTCATCCTCTTCTGTCCACTCCAAGAGTACTATCTGCGGATTTGGTATATCTATCCTGTGCCTTATGTAGGGGCCGTGCCTGACTGGACTAAACCTATGCAAAAGCCACCGATCACGTTACGTAGAAGTTCAACAGTGTTGACTATACGCCCATATTCTTTCACTTGGGGGGTGTATCTGTTTAATTTCTCGGTGGTTGTCAGAACGCGGGATCCCCGGGTTCCAGGGCAGAAGGACTCAGACAGCATCTATGTCGTCATTTTTAGACGTCCCCTGAATGCTGTTATTTCAGGGCCTTCCAACGTCACAATTAATTTCACAGATGGGGTGACTCTCAATGGAAATATGTCTTCTGATCCAGAGGAAACAGACCCTCTAGAGAAAGAGAGGCTTAAGTTTCTCTGGTACTGCACCACAAACCCAAGAGACTATGATGGACAAAAAATAACAGTGATAAGCAAGGAAGTGTGTCTCCCGGAGCAGGCTGACCTCAAGTGGACATGGGCCTCTGGTCCTATTCTCACCCTTTCTCCAGAAACACTTCAAGGTGGCCGTGTATATTTTTTCAGACTGGTGATCCAGAAGACCGGCAGGTCAGCATTTGCTGATGCAACGCTGCGCGTGCTTCAAGGAGAGCCGGTAGCAAGCATTTCATGTATTGAAAATTGTGACCAGGTTCTGGTTTTATCAGAGAGATTCTCGTTATCTCTGGATTGCACAGGTTGTACAGCAGGCCGAGATGTCTATCGGTGGTCCATTCTGACGTCTTCAGGTCAGGAGGTG
>NW_024071517.1:1272-7245 GCF_014754425.2 Oryx dammah
CCTGCGGGAAGCACTTAGCATCCCACCCAGCTCTGTACCCTTGGCTGCGGCTCCCTCTGGCGGAGGTGGTACACAAGAGAAGGCCTGGCCAGCAGGCCCCAATGCCAGGTCAGGAAGCCAGCCGGCTGAAATAAAACTTCGATTGTATATAAGAAGCTAAACTTCTTAGGACTATCTGTGGTTTCTGAGCGGCCAGGACACGCCCCATATTTCTTGGGGCCTGGCTGCACCGGAGAGTCCACCTGTCCCTTCCGTGTGCCCAGGGCCCGCACTCATCTCTTGGGGACCTCGCCCCCTCTGGTCCCCAGGAAGGTCGGATCGCGCTGCCAGCCGCGCTCCAGGCAACCCCGAGGATGCGGGTCCGCTGGCGCTCTGCCGAGGGCGGCCTCCGGGTACCTGACAGTCGCGCAGCGGTGTGGTGGCTGCCATGGTGCGTGCGTGTTGCGCGGCCGCGCTGAGGCCTCTGAGCTTCACCACGACCTTCCGCGTGGGGGCGGGGTGTCGAGCCTCGGGGGCGGGGCTGGGGAGAGGGCGGTCCCCGCCCACTACTTGCTTCTGACACACCCACCGCGCCAGGAGGGTTACCCTACAGGCCTGGGAAACCCAGGGCCACCTCAGGCTGGCAGCTTTGGTGTGAGCCCCCACCTACCCGATCAGACAGGAGCCAGGGGCAGCAGGGGCGGAGGGCGGGCTTGCCGGTTTGGTGGGACGAGGGAGTCCCTCTCCATGGGGATCCTCTGAGAGGTGACTGCAGAGTCCCCTGGGAGGCAGAGGAGCCCTGGGGCAGCGGTCCCTTTGGACAAGTGGGACCAGGGGCCGTGCTGTAAGGGCCCCAAGCCTGGATGCCTCTGTCCTGGGTGTGGCCTGGACAGTTGCACAGGGCCTCACACTTAGAAGGACCCCGTGCTCGCTTTAAAGCTCTGCTGTGGTCATCTCGACACTCTTGGCCATCTTTGAACCTGGTGCCTACAGTGTGGTTTTGCACAGGGCCCTGAAAATCACGCAGTCGGTCCTCTGACAGCCCACGCATCAGCACGTGCATCTTCTCCGAATTCCCCACAGCTCACCACCTCCACGGCCACTAACCCCAAACTGAGTCAGGACCAGCTCACTCACACACGCAGTGTTCTTGCAGCAGGCAGGCCTGTGCCTTTGGTTTCCCTGGACCCCACCTAAGAGGCCCCCGTCCTTTCAATCCTGTCCACCTACAATCTATCTCCCTCACAGCAGGACGATGCTTCCAACCTGGAAATCAGATCAGGCCCTTCCCTGCTCAAAACCCTCAAACACTTCCCAACCCACTTGAGTTAAAATCCAAATACGTGACCACGGTCTCTGAGGCCCAGCTTGCTCTGGTCACTGGCCGTCTCTCCAACGACACCTTCTACCACTTCCTCTCGGCTTCCTCAAGCCCCACTACTAACCTTCTCTCTCCTTCCTGCCTCCTGCATTTGTGCTCACAGCTCCCTGTCCTAGTTATGCCCTTCCCTAGCTCTTTGTGAGCCATGCTCCCTCATGTCATGCGGATCTGTTGGCTCAGAGGGCACCTCCTCCAAGAGGCCTTCTTTGATTCCCCATCTCATTCTCATTTTTATCTCTTTAACTGCCTTATTTTTCATCTTATCACTTATCACACTCAAAATCCCACATAGTGTATCATGCTTGGGTTAATTTTGATTGTCACTCACTCCTATTATAATGGAAGCTCCATGGGAACTAGGCTTAGTGATGAAGCCTAGAAAAGTGCCTAGTATATAGTAGGTGCTAGAGAACCGTGTGTGAAATGACTAATGTTAAATGAATTAATTGGGAATGAAAAGCCAAAAATCAGAGATCAGAAGGGATAATCAGAGATAATAAGAAACAAATAATTAGATGACAGATCTAAACCAAACATATCAGTCATTATATGAAGTGCTAAGAGTAATTACTTTAACTGTAAATTGTCTTTGGTTGTTTTTTCAGTTGCTAGGTCCAGTTTATTATTTGCCAAGACATGGAGTGCACCTTGCCAGGCTCCTCCGTCATCCACCATCTCCCAGAGTTTGCTCAAATTCATATTCATTGAGTTGGTGAAACTATCTTACCATCTCATCCTCTGCCTGCCCTTCTCCTTTTGCCTTCAATCTTTCCCAGCATCAGGGTTTCTTCCAATGAGGTGGCTCTTCTCATCAGGTTCCAAGTAGTAGAGCTTCAGGATCAGTCCTTCGAAAGAACATTGAGTTGATGGTGTAAGTAACTCAATTAAAAGCCAGGGATTGACTGAGTGGATAAAAGAGTAACATTCTATGATATGTTGCCTGTAAAAGACCACTATAAATGGGAAGACATAAATAAGTTGAAAGTAAATGAATGAAAAGGCAGGTTTTAGGCTGTTTTAGAAAAAGCAGAGGAACCAGAGATCAAATTGCCAACATCCGCTGGATCATGGAAAAAGCAAGAGAGTTTCAGAAAAACATCTATTTCTGCTTTATTGACTATGCCAAAGCCTTTGACTGTGTGGATCACAATAAACTGTGCAAAATTCTGAAAGAGATGGGAACACCAGACCACCTGACCTGCCTCTTGAAAAACCTGTATGCAGGTCAGGAAGCAACAGTTAGAACTGGACATGGACCAACAGACTGGTTCCAAATAGGAAACGGAGTACATCAAGGCTGTATATTGTCACCCTGCTTATTTAACTTCTATGCAGAATACATAATGAGAAACGCTGGGCTGGAAGAAGCACAAGCTGGAATCAAGATTGCCGGGAGAAATATCAATAAATTCAGATATGCAGATGACACCACCCTTATGGCAGAAAGTGAAGAAGAACCAAAGAGCCTCTTGATGAAGGTGAAAGAAGAGAGTGAAAAAGTTGGCTTAAAGCTCAACATTCAGAAAACTAAGATCATGGCATCTGGTCCCAACACTTCATGGCAAGTAGATGGCGAAACAGTAGAAACAATCGCTGACTTTATTTTTGGAGGCTCCAAAATCACTGCATATTCAAAAGCAGAGACATTACTTTGTCAACAAAGATCAGTCTAGTCAAGGCTATGGTTTTTCCAATAGTCATGTATGGATGTGAGAGTTGGACTATAGAGAAAGCTGAGCGCTGATGAATTGGTGCTTTTGAACTATGGTGTTGGAGAAGGCTCTTCAGAATCCCTTGGACTGCAAGGAGATCAAACTAGTCCATCCTAAAGGAGGTCAGTCCTGGGAGTACATTGGAAGGACTGATGTTGAAGCTGAAACTCCAATACTTTGGCCACCTGAGGCAAAGAGCTGACTCATTGGCAAAGACCCTGATGCTGGGAGGGATTGGGGGCAGGAGGAGAAGGGGATGACAGAGGATGAGACAGTTGGATGGCATCACCGACTCAATGGACATGGGTTTGGGTAGACTCCGGCAGTTGCTGATGGACAGGGAGGCCTGGTGTGCAGGTGTTCATGGGGTCGCAAAGAGTCACACAGTACTGAGAGACTGAACTGATCTGAACTGAGCTGAAATGAATGGAAAAAAAAAATGCCACTGCCGGGAGCCAGCGTGAGGAATCCCACCCGTGACAAGGTCATGTGGCAGAGGCCTGATGGGCAAGGCGAGTCAAACCTCAGGTTTTCCCCCTGGTATTTCCAGAGCATGTACCCCCAAAATAAGAATCTGCCTGCCTTGTACTTTTCCACTCTTCTGACACACTCTGGAAAAAGCTAACTCAGGGCTTTAGTCTTCTGCATTTGAAAGGGTGTTTCAATCCAGAAACCCCTCTGATGACTTTCTAGCCTGCCTGCAGGACTCTTACAGCTGTGCATGTGATTGTTTGTGGCCTCCGGCAGGAGGCACAGGAAGCTTAAAACATCCTAGGAATGTAGGGGCTTCGAGGAGTCAAAATCATTAGAATAGGACTGATTACAGGTTTCATTTGTTGAGCTAATACTTGCTGCCAAATTTTCATATCTTTTATTTGTAGATATAGTTGGTATATAGAAAAACAGGTAGTAGACCTGGTATTAGCAACATTAGATCTTTGAGTTAAGTACTTTCTTTGTTATAACCCACTGCACCTTTGTTCTACAGGAATGTAACTTTATTTAGTACTTTGAGGGTGATGCAGAGTAAAGAAAAAACACTTCTAGGGAAAAGGAGTTTTCTGGTTGATAGACATTTATCTAGGAAGAGAGCCATAAAAATGTTAACAGGCCTCTTGGGCAGAAGATAATGTAAACCACCTGAGACCTTTTGTATACGGGAAGATATGCGAAAAGAAAGCCTGGTCTCAATGAGGGTCAGGACTGCTGCCCCTGCATAACTCTGCATATTCCATTATTTCTTTACGTACAACTTGGGGTATATAAGCTGATTTTGAAAATAAAGTCTTGAGTCTTGCACCGATGCTGGGCTACCCATGTCGTTCTTTTTTCCCCTTTTTTGGCTGAATTCCCATCTGGAGCAGGGAGGCTCACCACGTCTACTTACTTAACCTGGCTTCTAAGACCCACGCGAAAGGGAGCCTAAGGTGGGGCACCCTTCAATATTCAAGTGGGCGCCGGTGGCCTAACGTAGATGGTGCAAACCTCTTGTCTCGAAGTTTTATTGGTTTTCCCCGTAAACCAAGTTATTCAGGACCTTTTTCTCCACCTAAGTTTCCTACTATACTACTTCATCCTAATCTAATCTTATATTTCTAAATAAATAAGTTTTCCTCACCTATCCGTCTCCCCTTCGAATCACTATGGATCCACCGGGGCTGGACCCCAGCATGCCACATAGACAATAAGCTTGAGAAGGCCAGTGTTGCGATCTTATTATCCTTCATTCCATTGCCTTTACCTATGTATCAGTTCAGTTCAGTCGCTCAGTCACTCAGTCGTGTCCGACTCTTTGCGACCCCATGAATCTCAGCACGCCAGGCCTCCCTGACCATCACTAACTCCCGGAGTTCACTCAGATTCACATCCATTGAGTCAGTGATGCCGTCCAGCCATCTCATCCTCTCTCGTCCCCTTCTCCTCCTGCCCCCAATCCCTCCCAGCATCAGAGTCTTTTCCAATGAGTCAACTCTTCGCATGAGGTGGCCAAAGTACTGGAGTTTCAGCTTTAGCATCATTCCTTCCAAAGAAATCCCAGGGCTGATCTCCTTCAGAATGGATTGGTTGGATCTCCTTGCAGTCCAAGGGACTCTCAAGAGTCTTCTCCAACACCACAGTTCAAAAGCATCAATTCTTCAGCACTCAGCCTTCTTCACAGTCCAACTCTCACATCCATACATGACCACAGGAAAAACCATAGCCTTGACTAGGCGGACCTTAGTTGGCAAAGTAATGTCTCTGCTTTTCAATATGCTATCTAGGTTGGTCATAACTTTTCTTCCAAGGAGTAAGTGTCTTTTAATTTCATGGCTGCAGTCACCATCTGCAGTGATTTTGGAGCCCCCAAAAATAAAGTCTGACACTGTTTCCACTATTTCCCCATCTATTCCCCATGAAGTGATGGGACCAGATGCCATGATCGTCGTTTTCTGAATGTTGAGCTTTGAGCCAACTTTTTCACTCTCCTCTTTCATTTTCATCAAGAGGATTTTAGTTCCTCTTCACTTTCTACCATAAGGGTGGTGTCATCTGCATATCTGAGGTTATTGTATATTGTGATCTAATTGACATATAATATGGTTTTTTTTTTTAACCAGGCAAAAGACAATTCTAATCAAAGGTTGTCACAAAAGATAAACACATTTCATAATGACAATAAGGGCAATTCAACAGACAGAAAAAACCACAATTGTGTGTCTACCTAATAAACAGACCTCCAAAATATAGGAAAAATAAGTTAACAGAATTAGAGAATGAAACAGACAATTCCACGGTTACAGTAGGAGAGATTATCTTCTCTCAGCAATTGCTAGAAGTAGAAAAAACTGCAGAAAACATATAGATCTAAGAGCACCACCACCCTCTTGACTTGACTCCCACAGGACAGTACCCCCAACAACA
>NW_024071518.1:0-7245 GCF_014754425.2 Oryx dammah
TTACCGAATTACCCGGCAAATGCAAATATCTCCTATGCTCTGCAAAATTTGATTCTTATATCTTTCACAGAACTGATCATATTCCACCGTGTATTCATTGTCCAGTTAGCATAAGTTTTATCAAGTAAATTGAATTCCCTGAAGGTTCAATCCTGGCATATCTGTTCTCACTCTATATTCTCACATATGGCTAAAGCTCTTTATAAATGCCTTCTTCTCCCTGGAACACCCTCTCTCTCTTACATGATTACCTCCTTGACATCTTTCAGATCTCAGTAAAAACCATCTCCTCCAAACACCGTTTCCTGACTCTGACACAGCTCAGGTCTCCTTGTTATGTGGACATATGGCATTCTGTGCTTGTCCCTCTCGACAGGTATCCCAATTGTGGTGCAACATTTAACTTTGAAATTCAACTCATTTCTGATTTTCTATTAAAATTTAAGTCCTAATTCACAAAGTCCACATGTGTGCTCTTCACTGCTGTCCATTCTTTGCATCCAGCAGGCCTTGCTTAGGTGTTTGTTCAATGAAACACTTTTATTCGTGCAGAATAAAATTTCAATGAATTTTTGAGCTGCTCTCACAGCATACAGTGAACTAAAACCTGTTTGGTCTTTTATTCCACCTACACTAGCCCTCACAGTTTCATGTCCTAAGATAATGTGATAATCAATCACTGACAAAAAGGCTGAATAGGACAGAACCTTAACTGCTATTCCAGATAAAAGTTCCTTTTTTTTTTTTTTTTCCTTTCAGAAAGAACTTGCATTCTAGATTGCTTACAGGTGAATAGAAACTGGACTGACATGTTAACTGGGAAAAAAAAAAAAACACTGTTGCAGTAAACAAAAGTAGACAAATCAGACATCTTCTGTATACATCAAGAATCATTTTATCAGGAGCTGTTGGCTCACACAGTAGAGTCCCCCTGCAGTACAGGAGACCTGGATTCCACCCCTACTCAGGAAGATCCCTGGAAGAGGGCATGTCAAACCACTCTAGTATTCTTGCCTAGAGAATCCCCATGGACTGAGGAGCCTGGTGGGTCGTCAGACCATGGAGTTGTAAAGTGTTGGACTCGACTGTCACAACACATAGAAGTTGTGACATACTGACATTTAGAAACAGTTTCTCTCACTAGTGTGCCTAACTACAACTTCTGCTTTTCAATGAAAGACCAAAGATAAAAGTAGTATTCCATAACAATCAAGTAATTATTTCTATCAAGGAATTTTTCTTAAAGCTAAGCTAGAGAAATACACAGTGAGATAGAGCAGAAAATGCGAAGTAGAAGAGATCCAAACAAGGAGGCTTCATGACCGATAATTTTCTTTTCGGAAAAAGAATAAAACCTCAGTTTGGGATCATGTTTTATACAGAAATTTGCATACTCTTTGGAAATGTAAAAAATTTTCTACTCTAATTTCCTTGTTTAGTTGAGAAAACTAAGCCCTAGAGAAGTGAAGATAAGTTTTCTAAGTCAAAGAGCAATTATGTTAGGATCTGATGAGAACCCAGTGACAGGCCTTAGGGTCCAGTTGCTTCACCTTTAGGTTGACAGGCTGGAGATTGGGGTAGCAGTAATGGTGAAGTCTTCAGGCTGAATTGCTTTTACTTTGGGAAACCTCTATCTTTGCTCTTAACACCCTCAACTGATCCCATAAAATCCATAATCTATTGGTTTAAATGTTAATTACATCTAAGAAAATATCTTCCCAGGTGAGCATATCAAAGAACTACAATTTGAAGGAAACGTACAGTTCTATGGAGTATGTTACCACATGCCACTGGAATTGAATATCTATGCTACCTGTTCCACATTCATGACCTAGGAAGGGAAAACAAGATTGACAATTTTTTTTTTTTTTTTAGTACTTAACCATATCCAGTGTTTTAGTGCATACAGGCTGCTATTACAAAATGCCAGAGGCTGGGTGGTTTATAAACCATGTTTGTTTGTTTTTTTTTTTATCACATTTCTGGAGGCTAGAAGTCCAAGATCAGGGTGCCAGCATGGTTGAGTGAGTGAGAGCCTCTTCCTGGACATGTCCCTAAATAAAAGGGATAAGCAAGTATTTCAGGCCTCTTTCATAAGAGCCGTAATCCCATTCATGTGGGCTCTGCCTTCATGTGGGTTCTGAACTCATGACCTAATTATTTTCAAATGGTCCCACCATCTAAAATCGTCACTTTGGGGATTAGGTTTTCAACACATGAATTTTGGGACAACAGAGTATGAGACCATGGCACCCAATGAGGAGACTGTCTTGGCTAAGGTAACTCAAAGCTTCATCCATACTGAACGCTTTGTGGTGTTGATATGAAGCCAAGGACTAAGGAATTATAGATTACTCCTGGTATATACCCAGGGGATTGCAGGGTTTTGATAGGTACAGATAAAAAACTGCCCAGATTAAAAATTTTTTTATTTGGGGGAAAATTGTCTATTCTGTAAAAAATAGCATGCATTTTCTATACTGTATTTGAATGTATAAAACTCAGTTATTTATCCATATACCAAAACACATTATAGAAATACAAATAATCCCATTTACAATTGCATGAAAAAAATAAATACTTAGAAATAAATTTAAGCAAGGTGTTGAAAGATCTATGTATGAAAAAATTCAAGACACTCATGAAAGAAATGTTTAAAACACACAAAAGGAGCATATTTCATATTTATTGACTGGAAGAATTAATATTGTTAATACATCCATTCTATCCACAGCTATCTACGTATTCACTGCAATCTCTTTCAAAATATGAAGGCATTTTTCACAAAACAAAGAAAAAAATTCTACAACTTGTATAAAACTGTTGTTGTTCAGTTGCCAAGTCATGTCTGACTCTTACTGACTGTGTAGACTGCAACACGCCAGACTTTTCTGTCCCTTACCGTCTCCTAGAATTTGCTGAAGTTCATGCCGTTTGAATTGGTGATGCCATCCAATCATCTCATCCTCTGGCACCCTTTTTTTCTTCTGCCTCAATCTTTCCCAGCATCAGGGTCTTTTTCAATGAGTCAGTTGTTCACATTAGGTGGCCAAAGTATTGGAGCTTCAGCTTCAGCATTAGTCCTTCTGAAGAGTATATGGGGTTGATTTCCTTTAAGGTTGACTGGTTTTGAACTCCTTGGTGCCCAGGGACTCTCAAGAGTCTTCTACAGCACCACAGTTCAAAAACATCAGTTCTTCAGCACTCTGCCTTCTTTACTGTCTGTCCAGCTCTTACATGTGCACATGACTATTGGAAAGAGCCTAGCCTTGACTATACAGACCTCTGTCCAAAAAGTGATGTTTTTGCTTTTAACACACTATCTAGGTTTGTCATTTCCTGCCAAGAAGCAATCGTCTTCTAATTTCATGGCTGCAGTCACCATCCAGAATGATTTTAGAGCCTAAGAAGAGGAAGTCTGTCACTGCTTCCACATTTTCCCCTTCTATTTGCATGTAAGTGATGGCACCAGATGCCATGATTTTAGCTTTCTTGATATTGAGTTTTAAGCCGGCTTTTTCACTCTCCTCCTTCACCCCCATCAGAGGCTCTTTAGTTCCTCTTCACTTTCTGCCATTAGAACAGTATCATTCACATATCTGAGGTTGTTGATATTTCTCCCAGCAATCTCGATTCCAGCCTTTAGGACTCATCCAGTTCAACATTTTGCATGACATGCTCTGCATATAAGTTCAATCAACAGGTAACAATATTCAGCCTTGATGGACTCCTTCACCAATTTTGAACCAGTTCATTGTTCCTTGTCTGCTTCTAACTGTTGCATTTTGAACTGCGTGCAGGTTTCTCAGAAGACAGGTAAGGTTCGTCTGATATTCTCATCTTCTTAAGAATTTTCCACTTTGTTATGATCCACACAGTTTGGTGAGATCAATGAAGCAGATGATTTTCTGGAATTCCCTTGCTATCTCTATGTTCCAGCAAATATTGCCAATTTGATCTCAGGCTCCTCTGCCTTTTCTATACCCAGCTTGAACATCTGGAAGTTCAAGATTCACATAATTCTGAAGCCTAGCCTGGAAGATTTTGATCATAACCTTACTAGTATTGGAGATGACTGCATCTGTTCAGAGGCTTCAACATTCTTTAACACTGTCCTTCCTGGGAATTGGTATGAAGATTGACATTTTTCAGTCCTCTGGTCACTGCTGGCTTTTCCAAATTTTCTGACATATTGAGTGGAGCACTTTAATAGCATCATCTTTCAGGATTTTAAATAGCTTTGATGGAATTCTATCACCTCCATTAGCTTTGTTGACAGCAGTGCTTTTTAAGACTCACTGGAGTTCACATTCAGAATTTCTGGCTCTGAGTGAGAAACTACACTATTGTGATTATCTGGGTCATTAAGATATGTTTTTGTATAGTTTTCTGTGTATTTTTTCCGTCTCTTCTTGGTCTATTCTGCTGCATTAAATCACAAAACACCAAAGATAAAAGTGATCTTGAGAAAGAAGGACAAAGTTTTGACTAGGGTTGCTGATTTCAAATTGTATTAGAAAACTATAGTAATCAAAACAGAATGATTTGCTTCTGGCACGAAAACAGACACATAGATCAACAGAGCAGAATAGCAAGCCAGAAAGATACACACACTCATATATTGTCGGTTAGCTTATGAAAAAGGAGCCAAGACTGTCCAGAGGAGAAAGGACAAGCTTGTCAAAAATGACACTGGGAAAACTGGATAGTCCTATGAAAAAATGAAACTGTACCCCTGTCTTTGCCATGCCGAAAAATCAGCTAAAAAGGGATTAAAAATTTGAACATAAGACTTTAAGCAATTAAATACTTAAAAGAAGACATTGAGGTAATCTTCTTGCCATCGGTCTTTGCAATTGTTTTTTGGGTTTCACACCAAAAACAAAGGCAACAATTGCAAAAACAAACTAGTAGGACCACAGCAAACTCCAAACATGGGAACATCAGCAAAATCAAACGGCAATTTACAGATTGACAGAAGATATTTCCAAATCATATATTTGATAAGGACTAACATCCAAAAATACATGAGACATACAACTCAAGGGCAAAAATACCCAAATAATCCAAAAATTTAATGGAGCATAATAAAAGTAAGAGTTTCAATAAATCTTAAGATTAGACTGTAGATGAGAGACCCAGCAAGGTTTTCCTTCTAGAACAACAAACACCTGTGCATTCCTGGCATTACTTTCTTAATCTCCACTCACTTGTTTGACAATTACAGTTCAATGTGTACATTCTTCAATCAATAGCAATCACCCCACAGTGAGCTGTAATGTGTACTAAGAACAGCCCCACTCTGGAAAAAAACCTAATATTTGCATCCTTACTAATGAGGCATTTCAAAAGGAAGGTAATTTCCAGAGTTTACTACTCCGTTGTTTTCTATATTTCATTTCAAAATTGAGCCATCTAGTAAGGAAAATGAGTTGAGACCTCAATAATATATAGATAGAAAACCAGTTTTAAATGGGAGCATTAATGGATTATAATTTGGGGTAATTTCTTATTATTGCTGTAACTCTATTCCTTTTCATTCTCTACTGCATCAGGTTAATAATATATCATAACTATTAATACCAATAGGGACATATACTGCTAAATTTATAGTGAGTAGAGAAAGAAAGAATATATTAGGCAAGAAGTCAAAGTATGGGAAGCCAACATTGGCAGTAAAGTAAAGGTCAGTATGGCCTTGAGAGGAAGGAAGGTTCTGAGAGTTTCTTGAAACACCAAGAGTCAGATGTGAGGAATTAGCTTAATTTGTAAACCAGAAACTCTACCAGAAGAAATTTAAGTTCACAAAATATTAGGATGGTAAAACTCAAAATTTAGACAGAGAATAGGGTAGGGTCAGGTATATAGACATTCAAAATTCTCTATTGCTTAGTGCATCAGGCACTCAAGGACCACACTCACTGAAGTCTTTCTCTATTGCTCACCCTACAGGTACCAGCCTGGAGAAAGAGATAGCTCTACTCCACAGGCAGTTGAACCCTCTTTTATGGCCTCCTGGCTTTCCTTAAGAAGCATCCCATGCAGCAGATTTCTTCCATCCTATCCCATCAGGCTGACTCCGAACAGTCAACAGGAGTCCTCTCCCTGGGATCATTCTGCAATCCCCATGGCTCCAGCTCCCAGCTTCCATGGACACCAGTGGACTTACAAGCCTGTCTGAGGTATGAAAGGCTGCATCATGGCTTGTCTATGTGGTTCTCACTCTGTTCAGACTGTCACAGAGTAGTAAGTTCACTCCCCAACTGCTCAAATGCCTCCCTCATCCCAGTGAATGGCCATGGACGTGGGGACCTCTCCCCTGCACTTCAGGTCCCTCTTCCACTGATTCAGGCTGGTCCCACTTGCTCTCCTCCTTCTTCCCCCGCCCCCCACCTTCTCCCTTCTTTCCTTTGTCCTACCAAGTTCTGTATGGATCCAGATATTCCTTCTCAGTAGTCAGGGAGTCCCTCCAGTGCTCACCTGGTCTTTTGTGAGAACTGCTGCATCTTTAGACGTTCTTGATGCATCTGTGGAGAGAGGTGTACCCCACTTCCACCTACCCCTTTGGCATCTTGTGCACCCCCATTTGTGCATGTATTTGTGGAACGAGTTTCCCTTCCTATTAAGTAACATTGCCATCACCACACATGTTTAACTTTTGCTTTTTGAAGAGAACACAGGTAAGTTCCACTCTCTTCAGCTGAGTCACTCATCCAGTTGTGGCCAACTAATTGAGACCCCATGGACTGCAGCATGCCAGGCTTCCCTGTACATCCCAGAATCCCAAAGCTTAGTCAAACTCATATCCATCGAGTTGGTGATGCCGCTTGATGATGTCCACTCTCTCAGAATATTTCAAAAATACAACACAATCTTATTAGTTAAGGTGACCATTCCATACATCAGATCCTCTGTCCAGTTCAGTTGCTCATTCATATCTGACTCTTTGTGACCCCGTGGACTGCAGCAACACAGGCTTCCCTATCCATAACCAACTCCCAGAGCTTGCTCAAACTCATGATTAGGTCTAATGATTAGATCATGAAGCTAAAATTTAGATTTTCAGAACTTATTAATTTTTTATATATGAAAGTGTGTAACCTTTAAAAATCTCTCCCTATTTCCCTTACCCTCCAGTCTTTGGCAATCATTTTTCTACTCTGAGTTCCATCTGTTTTTTTTTTTTTTTTTTTTTTTTGAGATTGCTTATAATTGAGATCATATGGTATTTGTCTTTCTATGACT
>NW_024071520.1:0-7229 GCF_014754425.2 Oryx dammah
GCGTCGGACATGACTGACCGACTGAGCATGCACAGACACAGAGTACACCATGCAAAATGCCAGGCTGCATGAATCACAAGCCGGAATCACGACTCCCAGGAGAAACAGCAACAACCTCAGATATGCAGATGATACTCTTCTAGTGGCAGAAAGTGAAGAGGAACTAAAGAGCCTCTTGATAGGTATGCAAAGGGAGAGTGAAAAAGCTGGCTTGAAACTCAATATTAAGAAACTAAGATGGGCATGCAGTCCTATCATTTCATGGCAAACAGAAGGGGAAAAAGTAGAAGCAGTGACAGATTTTCTTTTCTTGGGCTCCAAAATCACTGCGGACGGTAACTGCAACCAGGATATTAACAGAATCTTGCTCCTCAGAAGGAAACCTCTGACAAATTTAGACAGTGTATTAAAAAGCAGAGACATCAGTTTGCTGACAAAGGTCCCTATGGTCAAACGTATGGTTTTCCCAGTAGTCATGTATGGATGAGAGTTGGACAATAAAGAAGGCTGAGTGCCAAAGAACTGATGCTTTTGAATCGTGGTGCTGTAGAAGACTCTTGAGAGTCCCTTGGACTGCCAGTCAATCCTAATGGAAATCAACTCTGGGTATTCATTGGAAGGACTGACGCTGAAGTTTAAACTCCAATATTTTGGTCACTTTATGTGAAAGGCTGACTCATTGGAAAAGATTCTGAGAAAGACTGAAGGCAAAAGGAAACAGGAGCAGCAGAGGATAAGATATTTAGATGGCATCATCGACTCAATGGACATGAATCTGAGCAAACTCTGAGAGATAATGGAAGACAGAGAAGCCTGGTGTGCTTTAGTCCATGGGGTCACGAAGCATTGGACACAGCTTAGCGACTAAACAACGACAACAACAAAGACAAAAACCCAAGATGCTCAGTGAATGTCAAGGACAATCATACGTCAAGCGAATCATAACAAATTCCTGAAAACCAATGTAAGAAACAGAAATTCTTCAAAGTAGCCCAAGGAGAAAAGAACTCTACAAACTGTGGAAGAAACATAGGAATGTCTCTTCAGAAAGTATGCAAGCCAGAAGACAAAGAACACCAAGAAAATGTTGAAACGAAAGAAGTAACCGACAACCAAGAACTCTAATTCCAGAAGACTATATATATATATGTGTATATGTATATATATATACATATTTCAGAATTATGAAGCAGAATGTAAAGTAAGAAACTAAACAACTTTTAGCAGAGTAAAACACTATACAACTTAAAAAGCAGAGACATTACTTTGCTGACAAAGGTCTCTCTAGTCAAAGCTTTGGTTTTTCCAGTAGTCGTGTATGGCTGTAAGAGTTGGACTATAAAGAAAGCTGAGTGCCAAAGAATTGATGCTTTTTAACTGTAGTGTTGGAGAAGACTCTTGAGAGTGAGTCCCTTGGACTGCAAGGAGATCCAACCAGTCCATCCTAAAGGAGATCAGTCCTGAATATTCATTGGAAGGACTGATGCTGAAGCTGAAACTCCAATACTTTGGCCACCCGATGCGAAGGACTGACTCCTTGGGAAAGACCCGAAGCTGGGAAAGACTAAAGACAGGAGAATATGGGGATGACAGAGGATGAGATGGTTGGATGGCATCACCAACTTGATGGACATGAGTTTGAGCAAGCTCCAGGAGTTGGTGATGGACAAGGAAGCCTGGCGTGCTGCAGTCCAAGGGGTCACAAAGAGTCGGACACGACTGAGTGACTGAACTGAACTGAAGAACTCTAATTCCACAAGGCAATATACATATATATTTCAGAATTATGAAGACGAATGTAAAGTAAAAAACTATACAACTTTTAGAGGAAAAAAAGCAGAAGAAAGTCTTTAGAGCCTAGGATTAGAAAACATTCTTATACTTGATACTAAAAACATGATACATAAAAGCAAAAGTTTTCATGTGGACCTCATCAAAAAGTAAAACTTTTGCTCTGCGAAAGAACATGAAAATAGAAAGTATACAATGGGAGAAAATATTTGTAAACAGCATATACAACCAAGGACTGGTTTCCAGAATATATAAAGAATTCTTAAAATTCTTACAACTAAAAAAAGGACTCAAATAGAAAATGTACAATAGCCAAGAACAGACATTTCACTGAAGAAAAGATAAAGATGACAAGTATTTTAAAAGATGTCAAATGTTATTAGGCATTAGAGAAATACAAATTAAAATCACAATTAGATAAAACCACACATCTATCAAAATGAAAAACATGTTAAATAATGACATCAAAATAACACTGGTAAGATGTGGAGAAACTGGAACAATCACACACTACTAGGGGAGAATGTAAAATGGTACAGGCCAACCTGGAAAATTATTTGGAAGTTTTTAATGAAATTACAAATTCAGATGAAAAGTGGCAGAGTAAGGACCTCCAAAACTTCTCTTTTCATAAAATTAACAAGAATACTGCCAAAAATTATTCATAAGCTACATGTACAAAACTTTGGAAATTAAACTCAAAGACTTGCAGTAACAAAGGGAGAGTTTGTTTAAGGAAAGCGAAAGCGGCAAGGAGAAGACGAGGCTGTGACCTTGGGGCATTTTGCCTTCCCTGGCCCTACCCCCAGCTCTCCAGCACTGCAGGGCCTGGAAACACTGCGGTCACTTTCCCCTTTACCTGCAGTGGCCTGGCCAGCACCGGGAGGGACAGACCCAAGCTGCAGTTCACTCCCAGAGAACCGTCATTTGACTGTCTCATGGTTCCCTCAAAGACCCCACTTGCAAGTCTGTTTTTAACTTGATCTGACTACAAGCTTGCCCAGTACAAAAACACTTTCCCCAGTTGTGATAAATTACAGGCAACAGTTTTAACTTCACTGCTGCCTAAGAAAGTAGATAACAGCTGGAGCAAACAACAGACAACCAAAAACCTTAAACAAAAAAATTGGGGAAGGAGATTTACAGAGGAACTTTGAAAAACTGGCGTATTTCTAGAAATATACAAGGTCACATGCATGCCCAGAGTTGCACATATGCTCAGGAAAAGATCTGAGAAACCCTAAGCTCTCAACTCTACTGAAATTGAAGCTCTTCGTAAGAAATGAAGAAGGGCTTCCCTGGTGGCTCAGATGGTAAAGAATCTGCCTGCAATGCTGAAGACCTGGGTTTGATCCCTAGGTTGGGAAGATCCCCTGGAGTAGGGAATGGCTACCCACTCCAATATTCTTGCCTGGAGAATCTCATGGACAGAGGAGTCTGGCAAGCTACAGCCCACAGGGTTGCAAAGAGTCAGACACCACTAAAGTGATTTAGCACACACAGCACACATAAGAAGTGAAGTCTAAAGCAAAGCTGTCAACTGTCTACCTGACTGAGAGGGGAAGGTATGCCACAATACATACACAGAGACCTCAGCAAAGACTGGGAGACTTAGCAGATTCAGGTTGTTAAAGAAATCTCTGCTTAATCATTAGCTGACCACTAAAGTAACTGACCGGATACTTAAAAAAATAATAATAAAAAGGAAAGGGGGAAAAAAAAAAAAAGAACAGAGAGTAGGGGAACTCCTTCTATAAGGGCCAAAACAATTGTGATACCAAATCCAGACAAAGACATAACCAGAAAAGAAGACTACAGACCATTATCTCTTATGAATACAGATGCAAAAATCTTCAACAAAATACTAGCAAGGCAAATCCAGCAACATATAAAAAGGATTATACTCCGTGAGCAAATGAAAATTATCCCCAGTAACGCACAGCAGGTTCAACACACAAACATTAATAAAAACATATGATCATCTCAATAGATGAAAGAAGGAAAGATTATCTGATAAAACCAAATATCTTTTCTACTAAAAACAGAAAATAAAGTATAGAAGAGAATTTCCTCAGTTACAATATGGGGACCTATGGAAAATCCAAAGCTAACACACTTAATGGCAAAAGACTAAAAACTTTCCCCCTAAGATCAACACAAAGATGCCCAGTCTTATCACTTCTATTCAACATTCTATATTCTAGCCAGGGCAACTAAGCAAGAAAAAGAAATAAAAGGTACATAGATCAGAAAGGAAGAAACACAACTCTTTATTGGTAGATGTCTTGATCTTGTTTACAAAAAACTGGAAGGAATTCAACAAAAACAAGAAAGAGCTAATAAATGAGTCTGGCAAAGTTGAAGGATATAATATCAACATATAAAAATCAACTGTGTTTTTATACTGTTGTTGTTGTTTTAGTTGCTAAGTCATGTCTGACCTTTGCATCCGCATGGACTAAAGCCTGCCAAGCTCCTCTGTTCATGGGATTTCCCAGACAAGAATTTTCCTATACTAGGCACTAAACAATTCTAAAGGGAAATTAAGAATATAATTCTATATACAAAAACATCAAAAAGAATAAATTTAACAGAAGAAATTCAGTATTTTTACACTAAAAAGTGTTCAATGTTCAAACTATAAAATTGTTGAAAGAAACTGAAGACCTAAATAAACAGAAAGATATCCCACATTCATGGATTAGAAGACATAATACTGTTAGGATGGCAATAATCCACAAATGATCTAAAGAGTCAATGCAATCATTATCAACAATAACAGCTGGCTTTTTTTTCTTTTATAAATTGAGAAGCAGATCTTAATATTCACATGGAATGCAAGGGATTTAGAATAGCTAAAATCATTTTGAAAAACAAGAATAATGTTGGAGGATCCATACTTCTCAATTTCTAAACCTATTACAAAGCTAGAGTAATCAAGTCTCTGTGGTACTGGCAAAAAGATAAGACATACAGATCAACAGAACAGAATTGAGAATCAAGAAATATGCCTATGGGCCTATGTGCCCGGGGAAAAGAACAGCAGTCTCAATAAATGGTGGTAAGATAACTAGATATCCCACACAAAAATAGAGCTTTAGATCTCTACATCACATAATATGCAAAAATTAACTCAAAATGTATCAAGACTTAAATGTAAAAGCTAAAACTATACGGTTTAAATAAGAAAATGGAGGTAAATCTTCATGACACTGGATTAGAAAATCTTTCAGACATAACAAAACACAAACAATTTATCAAAAAAAGTAAAAGGTAAATTACACAGAACAGGAGAAAATATTTGCAAATCATATATATGATAAGGGTCTAGTATCTCAAACATATAAAACACTCTTAGAACTGAACAACAAAAAGACAACTATTATCATTTTTAAATGGACAACAGGTTTGAATAAATATTTCCCCAAAGAAAATACATACATGACCAATAAGCACATGAAAAGACATGATTAGTCATTAGAAAAAATACAAATGAAAACTGTAAGAAATCAATTTACACATCCTAGGGAGACTATAATCAAAAGTACAGAAAATAACAAGTGTTGATGACAATGTGGAGAATCCTCACATATTGTTGGTAGAACTACAAAACAGTACAGCCTCTTTGGAAAACAGTTTGGCAGTTCCTCAAACGTTAAACATAGAGTTATCACTGCATTCCACTCCTAGGTAAAAACTCCAGAGAACTAAAAATAAATGTTCATAACCAAACTTCTACATAAATGTTTACAACCGCATTATTCACCATAGCCAAAATGTGGAGATAAGTCAAACGTCTACTGACTAAAAAATGGATAAACAAAATGATGTCTATCCATGCGATGGAATATTATTCAGCCATAAAAAGAATGGATTCTGAAATATGCCATGACGTAGACGACACATGCTTAAACAGCCAGACGTAAATAGTCACATGTTGCATGATTCCACTTATGCAAAATGGCCAGAATAGGAATATCCATAGAAACGGAAAGCAGATTATTGATCACTAGGGAGATACAAGGAATTAGGAGAGGGGAATGATTATTAATCATCATTTAGGGTGATCAAAGTGTTCTGGATTAGACAGTGATAACGGTTGTTCAATCTTGTGTATATACCAAAACCAATGAACCATACACTTTTAAAGTGTATGATTAAATTTTTATGTAAATCATAATTCAATTTAAAAAATGAAACAAAGAATTTTCATATGATGCAGCAATTAAACTCTTAAGCATTTATCTCAGAGAAATGAAAACTTACTCATATGCCAAAAAACATGTACATGAATGTTTGTAGGAGCTTTAGGCATAATAGCTAAAAATGAAACTAATATGTCCTTCAGTAGGTGAATGGACAAACTCTATTACATCCATACTGTGAAACATAACTCAGCAACATAAAGGAACTACTGCTACATGCAACTACTTAAATAGGTCTCAGGGGAATTATGCTGAAAAAAAAGCTAGCCCTGAAAGGCTGCATACTGTATGATTTATAAAACATAAAAAATTAAACTGACCAGGTTATAGAGATGGAGAACAGAGTAGCAGTTGCCAGGGTTTGGGGACATGGGGAATGTGATTATAAAAGGGTAAAAAATTAGGAAAACAGAATAATATTAGTAGATTGTAGTATTGTCAATTTCCTGGTGGTGATCTTATACTATAGTTACGTAAAACATGAATACTGCTAGAACCTAAAAGAGTACACAAGGATGTTTATGAATTACTTCTTATGTGTGATACCACCATTATCTCAAAGCAAAAAGCTCAATTTTTTTTTTTTTAAAAAGGGACAAATGAAGACTTTTTTTTCCAAGTAAATCAAATCTGATAGAATATGGAAACTAATATAAAAAGACATTTTCTCATTTTTAAGTTTCTTTAAGAATTTAAATGCAAAATTTATATAACAGTGTATTTCACCAGATACCAATTTTATCTCTCAGCTACAAATCTACCTGTTATGACATATTGGAGCTGGACCCTGTCAAAATTTCTCCTTTGCTAACTGATCTAATGTTAGGACTAATGTTATCAAAAGAAGGTGTTAGAGTGACTCTGAAAGGTGAGAATAGCAGGAAGGCACCTCTCTGGGTCCGGTCCTCTTTCCATTTTTTATTCCGCACAGAGCCAAGCCCCAGCAGCCCTCCTGGACCACTTTAAGCCACATCGCAAACCACGAACGCCCCAAGCTGAACTCAGTTTTGCAGCATCTCTGGCTGTTATCCTCAGGCCACGCTCCTCACCCAACAATGCGCTTCTTATAAGTGACTTCAACTGGCCTCACGTAACCATCTTCCCACCGCGCGGCCACCGCTGTACTAGCTCTGCCATGGTCTCAGGCAGCTGCCTCCTCACTGTCAGGCTTTTAATATGCCAGCTCTGGATTATGAATACTACTCCTGCAACAGTTAGATGATGTTACAGATC